>NC_051862.1:158543367-158795867 GCF_015732765.1 Culex quinquefasciatus
AAAAAATAGGGTAAAAATAAGACGTAAAACACTGAAATGGCTATATCTCTGAAAATACATTTTGGAAAAGCTTCAAATCTTGGGCCCAAGCAGTTTATGGCGCATGTTTTCGAATGGCTTTTTGTTTGAAACTGAATTCTTTTAATTTGATAGTGTTATCTGTAAAATTGTCTAAAAAATACCTCTAAAAATGGCTTTGACCACATTTACTGGTCGAAAATTGTGAATTGAAAAATAAAATGTTCGTCTCCGACCCCACGGCTACAGATCTGAAATATAAATATTGTGGGTATTACGAGCGGTTTTCCAATGATGGAAGACACCAATTTTTAAGAGCGGATACAGACATCGCTCAAGTATTTCAGAAAAAGAGCTCTCAAAAATCAGGCTTTGAGTTCCGGGTTTCGGGCCAAAATTCAATCGAAAGAGCGCATCAAAACCTTCAATTTAGTAATAGGATTTTTTTCTGGGACGATTGCCCACCGTGCACGATTTTTTTAAGATTTCTGAGAAAAGCGTTTTTCCAAAAGCAAACCTTAAACCTTTCTTTTGTAAGAAAGGCAAAAAGTACTTGAAAAAATCTGTTTTGGGATTGAATTGCTCATATAAAAAAATTGAAAATTTTATGTCTCTCCCGATGGTACATATGAGGACTTGCGAAATTTTGTATGACAACAATGCTTTTCAATGCATGAGAGATTAGTAAGAAGATTATTCTTTAAGTAATATTTCGATTTTCTCTTCTCACAATGATTGGTGGTAATATAATTAACTGAATCAATATAAATTATCTTCGTTTTAACCCACCTACGTCACCCATTCAATAGTAGTTTATGCAACAAGTTGCAAAAAGAGGATTTTTTCAGCACGAGTCGTACATTTATCCAACGAGGTTCACCGAGTTGGATAAATACGACGAGTGCTGAAAAAATCAAGTTTTGCAACGAGTTCCATACAACATTTTTTGAAATTTCGAAAAACACCAATTGAGTGAAATTTTTAGTCGAATTTTCATGTATTTTGTCAATAAATCGTTTAAATCAAAAAAATGTTGAAAAGTGTTACTTTTCGAAACAAGTGCTGAAAAGTTCAACTTTTCAGCACTGAAAAGTGCTGCTATTCGATTCTGTTATTTTTGGTACAGAAAAGTAGGCTATTTTGTCGTTCAAGAATGACAGGAAAAGTAAGTAGTTTCACGACGGAATTGCAAAAATAATCTTTTCACACCTTCAACAATCAAGTAATTATTATGCAACTGCCCACTACAACTCCCTTCCTGCGAAAGCCTTATCATACCTTATATAGTATAAAGTATTACTTCTTTATGGAAATTACCGGGCATTTAATCATGCTTCGTTTTAACGATTAACCGGGGCGTCATTTCAGGATTACCTTTGAACTTGTCCACAATGACGTGCCGGCGAGGCTTCAGCCTCCGTCGACTTTGAGTGTTTAATTTCCGTTTTTCCTCTCCGCTACAGTCACACACCTGTGGCTGAACGTTGTCTACTACTCAGATTTATTCCTGCGATGCTGATGTACTAAAGTAAGTGGGAAAAAGAAGTTCTTAAACATGATACGAGTCGTCGCCGTACGGAGTTTGTGTAGGCTTAACATGGACAAAAAAATACCAGTAATTTTCAATTCAAGGCAAGTCGGTTAAAATCACCTCACTGCTGTTGTGTGATATAGGAGAGATATGCAGCAGCAGCAGCAGCACACTACTTGCACTCTGTACTAAGATGTGTTTCAGCGGCGTACGTATGGTACAACTAGCTACTCAATATAAATAGAGGTTGTTCTCGGGCAACCACTTCCAGATTACATTCTGAGCCGGGCGGTGCTATAACTTGAAAGTGGTGATTGTTAATTTTTTTGAGGAGGCAGTTGAAAGTGCAACGAATTGAAATGAAAGTTGTGATACTGCTTTTGGGCGCCTTGTGCGCCTTCGTCGCGGGCCAGACGGATTTCGTGGACGATCCCGAGGCTGAGCTGCGTAAGTGAATTCGAGTGCAAAGTGACTTGTGGAAATGACACGTGTAAATTATTTGCAGGCGTGTTATTAGCAAAGTGATAAAACGTTTTGAGAATGTTATTAGTGTGATGTATGGTATTATTTTTGGTGAATTACAAAAATCATCATGAGGAAGTGACAGTTGCTCAACAAATGGTGGTGGAGAGGTGACATATCAATCAGATTAAGACATGTTTAAAAGTCATTCCGGTTATTGTGTTCACTCGCAGTCATTAATTAATTTACGACTTGGTATGATAAACACAAGCAGTTGAGCTTAACTTCAGAATTGGTTGTTTTATTCCACTTTTTTTTGGGTGTGTTTTAGTTCTATCATTGTCGTTAACTCTTACGCGTATTTCCATTTGAAACGTGATGCAGTTGTTTATTACCATTGCGGTTTGTCATTGTATCAGTTGTATAGCTTGCTTCAACAACTTTTTTTATAGCGATTACAAACCAAATATTAACTATACGTACGTGCTTTGCTCACATCCGATTGTTTATCATTAAGAATATGCCTGTTCCTCGCTTAAATTGCATTGAAGTTTCTCTCAACTACTGTGCATGTTTCAGCAAGATTCGTAAAGCAGTTATCTAAGAAAACAAGAATTTTAAAATAAAATCAATCTTCTAAATACTGAAAAAATATAAACAGCTTTTTGTCATTGTGTAAAATTGTCTGGCAAAGAATGGAACATTTTTAGGAGTTTCAATATTAAATAATTTGTAAATGAAATCAATTAACTTCTTATTATTTTCTACGTGGTATGTTAGTTGGTTTCAATAATACAATCAGCGATTCTCAACATTATCTTTTTAGCTGAACCCTTTTAAATAATATTTAGCCACAGAGCAATTTTGGGCTTTTTTATATTATGAATTGTGTGACCATAGATCGGATGAAGAATTAAAACTTTACGAAATTTAATTTCATGATTTCATTCATGTTTTAGAAATTTCATTCATTTGAATTAATTTGCATTTACCCACGGGTATGAATCTTCAAGCAATTTCAATATGGCGACTTGTACCAGAAGAAACTGAGGCAGTTTCGCTAGTTCTGCGTGCACGTCCGCAAACATCGACCACACACATACTAACACAAAGCGCCACCAAGAGGCATAAGGTGATTACGAATATTTTTTGGCACTTTCGTTAAAAATATGCGGTTTTGCAAAAACAAATAACAAAACCAACTTTTAAGTGTAGTTCGACTGTCAAACTTGTAATTCGTTGCTGATTTGTTCGAAAATTTGTTGAAAATAATAAGTTTTTTTGCAGCACCCCTTTTGGACGGACATTTCTGTTGTCACCTTCTGTTTCCTTGGATTGGCCATGGATAATTTCACAGTGTAATAAACAAGGCAGCTACCACCACGTGGCGCCACTGTTTCGAATGAAAAAACGATACAGGTTTTTCAGACGAGTTTCAATCCCGTGATTTAACTTTAGATAGGGTTCTGAATACCTTTGTAAAAATGTACATATAACGTTTTATCAAAACCTAAGCCCAATGAAAACTGCTTTTCATCGATACTAGGCTTGATTCCATGCTAAGTGATTTCTCACGAAATTTTCAGACATTTTTCAATTCTCTTGAGGTAGAATATACCAAAACATTAAATGTAGGAAATTCTTGAAAATCGTCAAAATGAAAAGGAAAATTGGGCTTTTTCTCAATTCCGTTGTGAGACTACTTACTTTTTATGCATTTTCGAATTACGAAACGGCCTACTTTTAATCGCCAAAAATAACTCTTTAGCATAAATTTTAGTGCACAAACTCTTGGCTAACCATTGAAATTTTCATCACTTTTATATGTTGGAGTTTGACACATATCTTGACGGAAAATAACATACAAACGGGGAACAAACCTGTCACTGGGAAACCCATTTCAAATGTTATTTTATGAATTGCAAAAAAAAGGAAGGTCATCCCACATATTCGGAACGGTTTACAGATCGGCCGATGTTCAAAAAATCATAGGAAATCGATAGTTGAACATAATGATTTGCATTTACCTTCAAAGCTTTTCTTGTGATTTTTCGATTGATGTATCGACCGATTGTAAATTTTTACATTTTATATAATTTTTTAAAGAAAAACATTGACCCTTGAAATCCACAAATTCGGAATACTTTTTTTTTTTTAAACAAACTTTGGATATTTCCAGGAGTACATATTTGTAACAAAATAATAACTTCGCACACTGAAACCAATGAAACTCAAGCTTAGTGATGTTTTAAACATGGTCTGATAACTTTTTTGTGAAAATATCAGTTAAACTCAGGCGTTCCACAATTGTTGGAGGCACAATAACATCGCACACATATTTGGAGACAGTGTTTTGCTGCTCTGTATTAAATAGTTTTGAAATGAAGCTTTTTTGTTTCAAAAAGTACTACTTTTACTAGTGAAATAGCAAGAGAATGTCCAAATGAAGGTCCTAAAAATTGTAGGGTCGACAAAAAAACTGCATTTGGGATGCTATTGACAAATTATCACAAAAGTGTTCCGAATTTGTGGGTGTTCCGAATATGTGGGATGACTGTAACCGGTTGCAAAACTTGATTTTTTCAGAACTCGCGGTTAAAAAAATCTTCTTTTTGCAACTGGTTTCATATACTACATTTACATTAGTTTTTTCCAAGATACAATAATAGATTAACTAAGCTATGATAGCAAACACGTTATGCAATTTGTTATTTTAATTTGATGGACTGAAAAATATAATTTTATGAAAGCAATGTTACAGTCACATGCTTTATGTTTGGTTATAGACATTACAGTCACATGCTTTATGTTTGGTATATATAACAAAACAAAACCTTTCATAAGTTTAAAATGTTTTTTGCTTCTTATTCAATACTTTTTAACGGTGCACATCAACCAGAGCTTTTGCTCCCAGATTTTTGTTACAGACATTTTAGTATCTTCAAAACTACGGGTACTATTGAAATAGTTTTTTATTCATCCCCTAATGTACTATCCACAAAGTAATTTACAACAAAGTTTGACTAATTTTACAATCCCGATGTTGCAGGATTGGGTCCGTAAGTTTGACAATTTTGGAATAAGAAGACAACAAGTTCCTTGAGTGCTGTGCACCCTTAAATCAAAATTAAAATTGATTTTTGTTTGTCTAGAGCGTATACCTACAATGAAAAAAAAATGATGGTTATATTCACCAGGAAATTGTGACAGATTTTGTGTCAATAAAATGTGTAATATTACATCAGGAATTTGTAAAAAAAAAATAAATCAAATCAAATCAAATAAAATGTGTAATATTACATCAGGAATTTGTAAATATTCAGTTTTTGATGAATTTTCATCAGGTTCACATTTTTACACATTGTTAAGTAAAATTAATCAAATAAGAGGTAATATTCAACCAACCAAAATTTCAACCTTCCAACATTAAACTTTTTTTCTGTGTATAGGGTGGCAATGTATGAAACATGATTCGTATCAAAATTCATGCATTTCATGACACTAATTTTGTCGTTGACATTGCGCTGTTAGATGGATAACTGATTCACGTTGTTTCAATATCAGGTGACGAGATCATGAAAGATGAGACATTTTTTCAATTAGGCTTTTTCAAATATGTACCCAGAAAAGGCATTCAAACTCGCATGATTTCTTTTGAAATGTAACATTTCTGGGAGAAACCCACATTTCACAGATTTCCCTTATTCCATGAAAACGTTAATTTACTGAAAAAAATCATTTTTCTAAATGAACTTCTCTCACCAACGAAAGAGAGAGAAGGTGAAGGTAAATGAAACTGCTCCCGAGCTTCCAATAGAACATCGAGATTTTTTCAAGATTCAATGTAAATGGGCCAATATCCTGCTCCAAAATATTAAAGATCTGGCAACCCTGTCTCAAGGTACGACCACTTAAGGTGAAATTCCAGTACAACAGAAAATGGCAGATGTATCTTTTTTTTAGGGGCAAGCTTGCAACATACACTCTTAGGCAAAGTTGTAGAGCACTTTCCAGAGCATCCGAATATGAATCCGGTTTTAGTACAGCGTGAAACGTGAATTTTATAAACATCAAATTCCAACAGAAAATTAAATTGCTTTGCCCAAAGTGAGGACTAATCCAATCGTTCCCAAACATTGGGGAGTTATTTAGGTCCCCAAATTAACTGAAAAAGTGCTGTGCTGGAAAATCAAATATGAATCGTAAGATCTTCCAAACGAGTATAATTATTGAAAATATTGAAGATCTGGCAACCCTATCTGAAGTTACCACTTAAGGGTACACAGCGCTCAACGAAGTTGTTGTCTTCTTATTCCAAAATTGTATAGCTTACGGACCGAATCCTACAACAATCTGAGTGTAGAAACAGTCAAACTTTGTTGTACATAATTTTGTATTCAGTACTTTAAATTAAAGCGATAGTTTCCGTAGTTTGTAACAAAACTCAAAACTGCAAAAAGCTCAAGTTAATACTTGCCGTTATGTGATATTTATGAACTTTTTTTTTAAAGCTGGATCTCATCCGGATCAATCATCCAGAGTATCCTTGGAAAAGTCAACGAAAAAACGAAAAAACGAAGTTGACTTTATAGCTGTCGGCCACTATTGCTAGTACCAACCACTAGTGTATTCCTTTTATCTACAAGGACTTCGCCGCCCTGGGCTCCTAAGTATTTGAGTACGGCACGGAGCGACGGCGCCGGATACCCCTATTTACACAAAGAATTTTGGAGCGCCCGCCGCGGGATTCGAACCAGCAACCTCTGTTCCAAAATATGGAAGATTTGGCAACCCTGTCTCAAGTAATGACCACTTACGTAATGTTTCTGTACTTTTTTGAAGCCGGATCTTTTGTTTTTTGATTATTATCGACCAAAAACCATTGTTAGATGTTTGATAAGGGTGAGGAAGGTACCAGCCACATAGGTGGATTATGTTAGTTTTTTCTAATTAGGTTAGCGGATGCACAGAAAATCAAGAGTAATGTGATTGGGTCACGCACGAGGAACAGTGCGTGTATTATGCAAATCAAGATGTTATGATTCCCTGCAGGGTTACGATATAATAACAGTTCGATGTATACGAACTAATAGTAGCACACGCGTCCATTGTTTCGCGCGGGAATCAGATGTCTGTTGCCATGTATTTATTGACTTTGTGCTTCGAGGCTTCTCAGATCAATTTGAGGCAAATATTTGATTATTTTTTAACGATGTTGCATCGTAACATGCGTAGATTCAACGACACCTTTTTTGAAACTGTAAGATTCTTTATTTTAATTTTAAAATAAGCATATGTTAGGTTTATTTAAACAGTATCATATTCGAAACACAAATTCACCACAATTCAATGGTAAACGCCTTACGGTTATGCAACAAACTTATCATGAAGAGAGCAGTGTTTATTCAGTCCCCGAAGATGCGCAATTTCTCAGTCATAAATCATGAATGAACGCACAAGAATAAATTAACTTAAGCTAGAATCAATTACCTGCTCAATTAGTACTCAAAAAGATAGTCATTTACGTTGATTCTCACGTCGCAAGCCGTGCATTAATACCAGTTACTGCTCAATTCAAGTTTCAGAGCATCAACTCTCTATAAGGTCTGCATGTGTTTCTGTGTGTTGTGTGGATCTCACGGTCAACGTAACGGACAGTCGTAGTCGTTGTAGATCATTGGCCATTACGTAATACGGACAATGTCAAGCTAGGCTATTGCACCGGTTAATAGGTATTTAATTTGCATATTGTGCATATGTGTATATTATTCGCAGATCCAAGCAAATGTGGCGTAATCAAGTAAAACATCTTGCTAATCGTTCAAGTGAGAAAAACTCATAAATTAATGAAGATTCAGTAAAGTCAATCAATACCAAGAAAAACCAAAATCACATTACAAAGTAGCAGGAAAGGTGACATGTTGCTCACCTTAAGTTCGATCAGGTTTATAAATCGCTCAACAGCCAAGTTGTTCTGCTTCGATCCCACTTAACTGATTCTGGTTTCCGTTCTCTGTTACAGCATCGTACATGAGCATTTGCCGCCGTGACGACCCTGCACTTGGCGAGTGCATCAAGGATTCCATCCAGCGGCTACTTCCGGAACTCCATGTAAGTATGATCGAGGATAACCGAATGTTATTGTTTGCGGAAGTCAGGGGCTCGTTCATGTTGACACTGACCTCAGGTTAGATTTGACTGGCTGTTAATCGTGATTGTATAATTACTGACTAGCAATTTAGGGGCCATTCACAAATCGTGTGATTTAACTTAAGGTTTAATTTGTGTTTTTATATACATTCTGCAATTTAGTGTTCATGTTTTATTCATGTATTATGTTTTGAATATGCTACACTAAGTTGCTTAATTTTTTTTTTGACATTTTTAACAAGGCATTTCATATAATATAGAAATTCAACTCTCTTTTTCAACCAGGCCGGCATTCCCTCGATCGGTTTCCCCCCGCTGGAACCTTACTCCCAGGAGAGCAGCTACTTCGAGTACAAGAACCAGCAAATCCACGGCTCGGTGCACATCAAGAACGGAAAAACGTTCGGCATGACCCGGGCCCAAATCCGGGACGTGCGGGCCACCGCCGACGACGACACCTTCCAGCTGGAGGTGGACGTGCGCTTCCCGAAGCTGATCTCCGAGGGCAAGTTCAAGGGCGAGGGTCGCTTCAACGCCATCAAGATCGTCTCCAAGGGATTCTTCAACATCACGTTCAGTAAGAAAATTGGTTTGAATTTTTTGATGTGATGAAATTAACACATTTTGTATCCTTCCCCAGCTGATGTCACCACCACTTGGCAAATGTCCGGCAAAACCGTCGAACGGAACGGGGAAAAGTACATGCTGGTGGACAAATTCGACATGACTCCGGAGGTCGGTGACATGAAGGTGTACGCCACTGGACTTTTCCCAGATCCTGGACTAAGTATGAAACATACATCAAAATTTCTTTACCAAATTTTAAACTTAACCGCAATTTCAGACCAAGTCGCGCTGGACTTTGTCAACCAGTACTGGCCGGCCCTGTACAAGGAGATGCTGCCGGAAACGCGCCGATCCTGGGAACCGCTGATGCTCGATGTGGTCAACAAGATGTTCAATCGGGTTCCGTACCGAAGGCTGCTGCCGAAGTCGGAATAAGCGCGGTGCAGTGTAGTGCTGTGATTTGTGTTTTGGCTATTGTTGAGTTATGATAAGGTCAATAAAAAGAAGGAATGTGTTTAAAAATGTGTATCTTGTAATTCTCCAAAGTTAACATTGAAAGTTATTCAGTAAATCTTTAGAAAATCACTCTTGTTTGAAATGCCATTTGAAATGGAATCTTAAGCCTTATGTACAAATAAGTGATCGTTCACTGACAAATCGTACTCTTATACTTAGCTAAGCCTATCTAGGTAGCATAAGAGAGCGAAATATTGGTGATATTTGACAGAGCTCGGGGGTCCGCATTTAAATGCGACCGTCGGTTGATACATAGTTGACACGAGAGAATGTCGAGCTCAACACTCAAACAGCCGGACGATACGTGTCTCTTCTCTTTCTCTCTTTTTCTATCTCTTTCTTGCTTGTGTGGGCAAGTGTGGTGACAGCAATCGTTTGAATGCAGTCATGGGCCAAGTGATAGTTTTCGGTAGAATACAAACGAACGAGCTCTGCGCGTTTGAAAGATGTGGTGAGCGTCAAATTACTGGGTGAGTGACTTTGCGATGCACTTATTTATTTGGTCTCCACTCAAAAGTGAGGGCTGTCCATACCACAGTGCTATGAAAATATTCGAAAATTCTTTCCATGAGAAAGGATTTTCTTATCAAAAAGGTTCGGATTGAGACTTTTCAGTAAAAAATCAGCTCACAGACAAAAAAGTCCGACGTTTCTATTTCATTTTTTGATTTGTTTTAATTTGATGTGTTAAACAATATGGCCACCAGGATGACCTACGTAGCGGTTGCCTAGAATGACAGTGGCTCAGACTTAAAGGAAGAATCTTAAAATTAATGCCATATGAAGGGCCAAAAGATTGGTTGGACGCGAACAACCAAAATCACTCACGGTGTCCTCAGGGGTAGAGAATTTCTTTCGGACAGTAACCTCCAATAACTCAGAAAAAAGTCTGACAAAGTTGAAAAATAGGACTCGCATCCTGTTGGGGACTTAAAAAGGAGTGGAAGGCAAAAGGAAAATGACAGAGGTGAATTGATGTAGTAATTTAACAATCCTTAAGTACAATTACTAAATCATTTCCCCCTTGTGACGTAGTTGAGCAATTCTCTACGAAATCGTTTTTTTTTATTTTTATTTTTGTATTTTTTCAACTGGTTGAAACATTTTTGGTGTCTTCGGTATGCCCAAAGAAGCCATTCTGCATCATTAGTTTGTCCATGTAATTTTCCATACAAATTTGGGAGCTGCCCATACAAAAATGATGTATGAAAATTCAAAAATCTGTATCTTTTGAAGAATTTTTTGATCGACTTGGTGTCTTCGGCAAAGTTGTAGGTATGGATAAGGACTACACTGAAGAAAAATGATGCACGGTAAATTTTTTTTGGTTATTTTTAATTTCACTTTTCGTCACTAAAATTTGATTTGCAAAATAAAACTATTTTTATTTTTTTTCTGATATGTTTTAAGAAACAACAAATCGTCAGCTGTGTGCTATCTTGTGACATAGACCATTTTGGTCGAAAATGAGTTAATGATGACGTTTTGCTATACTTAACAAACACTACAAGATGCTTTAACCCGATTTTGGAAACTCGCTTCCGTTTCCCGGATATCGCAATACACACTTGTGACATAGACCAATTTATCATCAAAATGATCTTGCACACTTGTGACACGTCATACATGTTGTTGGAAAATGTGGAAAATTTGTCTTGTTTTTCACAAATTTATGTTGATACACACTTTCTAAAAGCAATGCAATCTTTTGTTTTTGAAAATATACTGATTAAATCGGTTAAACAATTTATTCGAGCTTATTTTAGTTTGTATGGGAATTCTGTGCACACTTGTGACACGTAGTACAATTTTACTTTCGAAACACACTTGTGACACGTGCTTTTCAGATTTTTGATTACATAATTTACTGTATCTTTTAATTGGTGTAACCAAATTAGTTGAAACTTGGAGCGTTTGTTAAGCGATAGTATACGAACCGATTGCTTCAAAAGGTTTGGCTCTACGATTCATAGTTTTGAAAATATTTATCAACAAACTTTAAAAATCGATTTTCTCGAATAGTACTAAATGGTCGTTGTCACAAGATAGCACACAGCTGACGATTTCCTACTCTCTTTTTGACATTATCCCGAAGAAAAGTCTATTTTTATGAATTTTGTGAAGAACATTAATTTTTAAACTGTTAAACTCGGAAACCACAAGTCGTATAAGGTCGATCAAGGACTCAATTTGAAGATACTTGGACGTCTTTCAATATTTTCAGCATTTTTCTTTCTACATAGGTTGAGGATGACTTTTTGGTGTAGGGAACTTAAAATTTGATAATCTATTCACTTCATTGTGGTAGTTTGTGGTATTTTTCAGAATAATCTCTTCAAATTTTTATTTTAGAAACAAATAGCGTCGAGAAGGCTTCGGTATTATTATTTTTTCTTTTTTTTTTTCAAGAATAGTTATACAATACTTATATTTTTTTTGTAAATTTAAAATTTCAGCCATTATTATGGGGATTACGGGTTTAACGAAATTTTCTACTGTTTGCTATTCCAAAAATTAAAATGTCTGTTTTAAAATTTCATAGATTTTAGAACTAGAAAGAACATTATTAAACATTCCAAATTGTTCGGTCCAGATCTGACTGCGCTCACATATGTAGTCATTCAAATCAGGTTTAATTTCCGGAAATTCCCCAAAATCCGACAGTCGTCTGTGTTTCGGCTGTTTAACCCACTTAAATTTTCAACTGAATCACGCGAAAGCACGTTTTCAGATTAACAGCGTGACGCATTTTGCTTTCTTAATTTGATAAAAGCCACATTAATCAAATTGTTGTTACTTTGTCAATTTCAGATGGGAAATTCCATGACTCACGTATATTTTGTTGTTTTCCAAGAAAGTTAGCAGTGCAACGCTGAAACTATCCATTAATCGAACCTGACCAGTGTACCAATTAGCAACATCGCAAACACACAGAAAGTTACAGTTACTTAGATGTGCATTCTTTGAAATTGTGCGAACATTAGAATTTCACGTATACGAGAGTCCCACTCAATCTAGGGCAGTTCCCGGTCGTGACTTTGCCTGCAGAAAGATAAATAAACAAACGCAAACATCAGGGCAGGAATCTAAATACAAGAAGTACCGTATTTAATGGGCGAATAGAACCAATTACAGGCCTAGTCTCAGGAGCAAGCTCGTAAAAATTCGCAACATTTTTTCTTCCTCAAGAGAGAAAAGGTAACGAAGCCACAACAGATCCCCTCGAAGATACTTTTTAATTTGCCAACATAAATTGCCAGCTGAACACGACCAGACCAGGGGAGGGCACGCACTGGAGACTTGAACAAGACCCAGCGACGAACCCGCTTTGATGTCCCTCAATGCAGTAGACAGACCAGCGTCGGTCGGCGATGCACTTGTGGACTTTCAACGCTGAACGATCGATCGAAGTTGTGGGCAAATAAAAATGGGAATAATGTGAATCGCGCTAATGCACTTTGGGATCGAGGTCCCTCTGAAGTCGCAGGTTGCAGAGTTGGGAACGGTGGCCACAACCTGTTCCTGACCGCGGTGATTCGCACCCAGAATTACAATATCTTAAGAAGTTTAACTCGTAGAGCAGAGCAATTGTCGTGCCTACAATCGCTACGCAACATGAATTGACAATCGAACATGACAGCCGGTGCGTGGTCTGTACAATTTGCAATGTTTTTTTTGTTGCGAAATTCCTGCAATTGTAATGAGCAAGTGTCGCCTGAGGGTGGTTACAGTTTTAAAGTTATCTTGTGGCGAATTTTGTGATTTTTTGCGAATTTCTTAAGTTTACTGTAACGATCGCGTACCATCCTGAAGGAGTTCACCGCTGCAGTGACATTCAAGCGACGAACCCCGGCCGTCCAAACAAATGCGCAGTACTCGCAATCGCCGGTAGTTCTTGACTTACAAATGAGAGGGGGCAATATATTTTGCAAGAAATCAACAACCCCAATCAAATTCCAACCGAAAAAAATATATTTTGAACAAAGACACTTTTTTGTAGGTGCAACGATCGCTTTATATATTATTATTGAACGAATAAAGACAATAAGTTCTGCGCGTTTAAGTATTCAAAGTGTGGCCGGAATTCTCAAAGTTCAGTCACCCCTTCCGGTTGGGGAGGTTTTGTTGACCGCAAATCAGGACGGCAAGGTGTTTCTTTTCTCTGGATTCGCCAACCAGTTGAACGATGTACCAGTATTTATCATTTCATATGTCAAGGCTAGTTACTTTTTCTGATTGATCTTTTTTTTTGTTCTGTGCCAAACAAGGGGAACGAAATTGAGGCAACCAGTTTTACCTGCTGAAGTCGAGATTAAATCAAAAGGGGAGTCTCTGGATGAGTGCTCGGAGGCGTTTTTTTTTTGTGTTCGCAATGAAGTAATCTCTACCATGTTACGCGTTGATGATTCTTTATTTGAGCTTTTGACTTTGCCTTCCAGAATGATTTCAAGGGAAAAGGTATGAACGCCATGCGTCTCCATAATAGGCAAATAAAAAGTCAAAACTTCTTCATAATCTCCCCTACCGTGAGGATTGCGGTTGATTGGATTATCAAATGGCAAAAGCGTGCTTCCGCCAACCCACGCAACAAAAAAACGCAAACAAAATAGTTAATGCCACGATCTCGTAGTACAGGACGAGCCACGATTGTCATATGGAAAGATCAGCTGAATATTTACGCCCAAGAACCTGCGGACTTGCGTGTGGTTTTAATTTCAAACTGAATCTCTATAGGTGGGCTTGTACGACAAATTTGTGGCCAACCAGAATTAAAAATAATGGTCGATCGTAGGAGAACTCGTGTCTCACGACAAGTCTCAATTTCATGCCGGGAGTAGATCTGGAGCTCGGTTCTTCAGGTGTGTGATCTTTCTGGACTAGTTCACAGCACCTTTGCTTGATCGTTGGACGAGCAGCTCAGGTTCTATAGTTCTTCCTACGAAGGAACAAGCAAGGGGTCATTCATATATTACAAGACGAACAAACCTCAACCCCCCTTCACCCTACGTTTAGAATTTTCCAGTGCCGGCACAAAGATTTCCTTGAAAGTATCACGTAATAGCTGAATGATCCCCTCTAGGGATGAAACTCGATGGGTTTTCCGCGTCAGGTTCTGCGAGGCCAACAAGACCACTAAACCGAAAGCAACGATTCGATTTCAGCGGACGGTATCAGGAAGACTACTAGGGTGTATGGGCTATTGTTTCGAAATTTAATTAATTTTTAATTGCGTTGAACAATGAACTCATTGTGTGTTGGATTGCAAAATCATCTGATAAATTGAAGAGAAAAACAATCATATTGAATAAAAAAAATATTATGGATTCTGGTACATCAAAGTTTTTACTGAAAAATACTCCAATTTGCAGTTTAATTTGATGTTTTATTTTTGAACTTTTCATTTATAGATTTTGTGTTACAAATTATAGAACTAGGGAGGTCCAATCAGAACTCATTTGAAAGAAAATTTTACGTAAAATAAATTGGTGTAGTCCAGCGATTCTCAACCTTCTTCTAGGCTGGTACCCCCTGCCATGTAAATCAAGTAGGCCCGGTACCCCCGTTGAGAATGGCTGGTGTAGTCCATTTTTCAACTGAAATTGAAATGAAATTTTTTTGCTAAATTTTCACATTCAGAGCCATTTCTGTTGCCCAACAAATAAGCAAGAGTTATTCCCAATTGGGTCCCAAAATTAAGCTTAAATTTGTGATATAAAAGTTCACAACGATAAAGCTTATTTTTCTGAGTACAATGACCCTTTCTGCGACCGCAAAGGATTTAAAATGAATTATGAAATCAATTTAAAAAAATAATTTCAAGGTCCTTCTTGACAGAAATGGTCCTACTTGACAGCTCGTTCCAAGGGAACCATAGTTGATCCATCGAAAAAATAAATGTTGTCTTGTCAAAAAGAAGAAAAGAACAGAAAATTGAATTTAATTGAATCAAATTTAGTTATTTTAACATAGGTTTTTTTTCCGCTGGAATTTCGGATAATCCTGGGAAATTTACATATTTTTCATGGAAATCCCGGGAATTCCCACGATTTTATTTACGATTAATTGGGCGCTCTAGATATCCTATTCAAACTTGTATAACTATTTAAAGAAGCTTCTTTGGTCATAGCAAAAGTACACACAAATTTCAGCTAAATCAAAAAAGTTTAAAAAAATATTGTGTTCAAAGTTATTGATTGATCGATCTTGTTGTATTTAATGTTTTCTTTTGTTAAAACAAAAAATCACTATGAAAACCAAATGAGCACTTTTTTCTATTGTTATGTATTTTTTTATTTGGTTGAAACTTTGTGTGTATTTTTGTCGATTTGTTGTCTTTCGCAATGTTGTATGTACACTCAGAAATTTTCATAAAAAAATTGTTACAGTCTGAAAAAAATTAGCCAATTTTTAATGGGTAATTCTCTACCAACTCACACGAAATCTGATCTTCGATTTGCGTGAAACTTTTGTGATCACGAATCCGAGGTCCGTTTTGATATCTCGTGACGGACCTCCATTTTGAACATGCGAAAGAGGTGTTTTCAATATTTGCAGCCTGAAACGGTGATGAGATAGTTTGGTGTCAAAGGGAGTATTAGACGCCCGATTTGATGGCGTACAGAATTCGTATTTTCATCGAAAAACACTAAAACAGTTTGTTACTCGACTGTAAAATTTTGGAACATGTCATTTTATGGGAAATTTAATGTACTTTTCGAATCTGCATTTCAGAAGGGTCATTTTTCATTTAGAACAAAATTTTTCATTTTAAAACTAACAGGGTTAGAGTTAACAATGTTCTACAAAGTTGTAGAACAGACAATTACAAAAATTTTGATATATAGACATAAGGGGTTTGCTTATAAACATCACGAGTTATCGCGATTTTACGAAAAAAAGTTTTGAAAAAGTTACTTTTTGCGTTTCTCTTTGTTTCGTCGTCCGTGTCTGTCTCTGGTGACCATGAACGGCCATGATCAATGACGACCAACTTTTTCAAAACTTTTTTTCGTAAAATCGTGATAACTCGTGATGTTTATAAGCAAACCCCTTATGTCTATATATCAAAATTTTTGTAATTGTCTGCTCTACAACTTTGTAGAACATTGTTACACTCTTAAAAATAACCCTGCAAAGTTAGAAAAAACACGAAATTTTAAAATGAAAAATTTTGTTCTAAATAAAAAATGACCCTTCTGGGACAATGTAGATTCGAAAAGTACATTAAATTTCCCATAAAATGACATGTTTCAAAATTTTTTACAGTCAAGTAACGGAAAATGGGAGAATTTTTAAAACTTTTTTAGTGTTTTTTTCGATGAAAAATACGTTTTTTCGGAATTCTGAGTACGCCATCAAATCGGGCGTCTAATTTTACATAAAAGTCCCTTTGACATCAAATTTCTATCTCATCACCGTTTCAGGCTGCAAATTATTGAAAAACACATCTTTTTCCGCATGTTCAAAAATGGAGGGGGTCGTACCGCCCCTCCGTCACGAGATATAAAAAAACGGACCTCGGATTCGTGATCAGGGACAAAAGTTACCCTTTAGGACAAAGTTTCACGCAAATCGAAGAGGGGTCGGGGCAACTGCTGTGTGAGTTGGCGGAGAATTACCCTAATAAGACTTTTCACACAAATAATTTAATTGCGCAAAATATCAATTTTAGAAAATACTAATTTTTCAATTCAATTCAATTCGTTTTTATCGGTGAATAATCAAGATACAATGAGTTCTTTTACAGTGCATAATAGAGTTTTGGTGTTCCTTTCAGCTGTGTGTTGCATCATAATCCATTTTGGAACAATTATTTCTTCAACTAAGGCACTAACAAGAGTAAGAAAAATTAAAAAAAAAAACTTACAAAATTGCAGAGGATAGGGGAAAGAAGTAGAGAAAGCTTATATCTATATCACAGATTATTCTTCTTCCTCTTTTCCTGCTCCTCGAGGTAGGACTTGCGTGCGACGCATCCGCGGTAATTGCCGGTATGGTTACCGTCACAGTTCGCGCACTTTACGCGCGGCTTGGTTTGTTCTGCGTTTTCCCCCAAGTCCGCCTTTCGTGAGCACGCCTCCGAGAGGTGTGATTCACCGCACTTCACGCAGCGGGGCCGGAGGTTGCAGTTCCGCGAGCCGTGGCTGAATTTCTGGAAACGGTGGCATTGCGCTACGTCCGTCGGGTTCTTGGAGTAAAACCGCCAGTTTACCCAAAAACCGTCCAACGTCTTAATCCGCCGCAGATCTTGGATCTTGACGGTGCCGCGGTCGAAGTACAACAGGTACAGTGTGTGTGTACCTGTTACCGTTGTCTTGCGCGAGAGCACTTTTATCCCCCGCGGTTTTAGTCCGGCGTCCGAAAGGTGACCCTTCAGGTCGGTAACCGGACGGTCTTGGTAACCCTGCAGGACCCCCTTAACAGGGGGCTTCTCGGGATTGAATGCGTAGAAGTTGAAGTTGCTACGCTTCAATTCTTCAAGCACCAGGTCGAAATTCACTTGCACCGACGACTTACCGATTTTCAGACAGTATCCGAGGCCTTCCAGCAACTCGTCAACATCGTCCGCCAACGTGTCCAAAATAAAAATTGGAGGTGGTCTTCGTTACGTTGGAGAATTGTTCTTTTTTGACATCGGTACTTTTTTCCGTGCACGACGATCGTCGTCGTCGTCGTCGTCGGTAGTGCTGCTACCGTCGGTGTTGTTGTTGTTGTTGTTTTCTTCGTCGTCGCTCAGCATCTGGAACTCGTTCCTGATGGGAATGTTGGCGGATGTTGCTGTATCACTGGTCGTGGCACCGGAAGTACCTGAACGGAGTCGGGTACGGACTGGTGATCTTGCTGGAACATATCCAGGATGCAGGTAATTTTTGAGGATTTTTCCGCAGATACGCTCCCCTGCGCGATGGCGGTCGACACGGCGTTGGTTTGTTTACCTTTTTGCACACGGCCGGTAGACGAACTTCGCGGGTTTTTCGAGACCGCACTCGAACTGCCTCGGCCACGGCCGGCGTTTGGCATGCTGGAGAAGCAAACTCGCGGTTATTCACAATCAATTACGGCGAAAAAATCTGAAAAAACGATGGAGCACTGAGCACTTGACTGCTGCTTGCTCTCGTGCGTACACGGAGGGTGAGCATGAAAAGACTAATTTTTGGACATCTTTTAGATGACAAAACATGCCATCTTTTGAGCTATGTTCCAAGTTGTTCAAAACTCATTTGGCAGTGTTGCCAATTTTTGAAGAAAATAATGATTCGTGAAAAAAGTCGATTTTTTCCAAATTTTCAATCAGTAAGTATTATTTTAAAATTTGTTACATAAATTTCGATATTTTGCGCCGTTTTCAATTTATAACCACCATAATTTTTTTTTTTTTTTTTGTTGATAATGTGACTTTTTTTGCCGTTCTTACCTTACTGAGGAAAGGCTATAAAATCACTCGAAAAATGATCTTCTTAATACGAGCTCCTAGACCCACCTTCACGTATATATATCGACTCATAATCAAAAACTGAACAAATGTCTTTGTGGGATGTTGATCAATAAATTTGCACAGGGTTATCTCGGCATTGGCTCAACCGATTTTGTCTTGACCATCTCGGAAAATATGTTTTCGAAAATGTCAGAAAATTTTCTAAGCATTTGCTTTCAAGACATTGAAGATATGGTTGTTGAGATATAGTTTCTGAAAGAAAAGCAAACAGGTAAAATAATGGTTACTATGATGTAAAGAAAATAGCAAAATAGCGTTAATTTTTTTAGAGACGACTCCGATTTGCAATGTCTAAAAATTATAAATCGTGAAACTTCCTGATCTTTCGAATACATATTTAAGAAAAATCAAATCAGCCTCAACTTTTGAAATCTCAAAAACACTTTTTCCGACCATATCAAATAGATAGGGTTGATTTGAAAATTTTGAAAATATTTATATTTCAAAGATCGGAAAATTTTACAATAATTAAATTTTCTGACATTGAAAATCGAAACCTCATTTTTGTTGCATTTTTATCTTCGGAGAAAACCGTTTTAGAAAAATATATATTGAGAACGGATTGTTGAAGGCATTGACTATTAAAAATTAGAAAATTATTCAAAAATTACATAATTTTTAAAGAACTTTTTATCTCAAAGATTGCCGGAGTACTCAAAAATTTCAAAAAGTATGTAATATTTTTGAAACTTCAAATTCAATCCTTTCAGGCCAGAATTTTGAAAAAAAATATGTTTTTAGTTAATGATGGGAAAATGATCCTAAGGACCATACGAAAATTATAGGCTACTTTTGAAAATTTTGATTTTTGAGTCATATATGACCCTGAAAGGGTTAAAGAAAGATCAATTCAGTAATGAAGCATTTTTTAAATATCAGTTATTCACAGTGATTTTATTTACAATGAGGTTTTTTTAATCATTTTTTGCAGTTTTTATATGTTATAACCGGGTAAGCGTGATTGCCTCTCACCCAGTCGGCCTGGGTTCGATCCCAGACGGTTCCGGTGGCATTTTTCGAGACGAAATTTGTCTGATCACGCCTTCCATCGGACGGAAAGTTAATGTTGGCCCCGGACTAACCTAAAAAGGTTAGGTCGTTAGCTCATTCCAGGTGAAGGAGTCGTCTCCCTGGGTCCTGTCTCGGTGGAGTCGCAGGTAGGCAGTTGGACTTACAATCCAAAGGACGTCAGTTCGAATCCCGGGGTGGATGGAAGCTAAGGTGTAAAAAGAGGTTTGCAATTGCATCAACAATCAAGCCTGCAGACACTTAGTTTCGAGTAGGAATCTCGCAGTCGAGAACGCCAGGGCATTGCGAACAATTTGACTTTTTTTTATCGTGAATTTTAATGTAAACTATTCCAGCTGATTTTAATAAAATAATAATTAATGGTTGATAAAATCCACATAGCAAAATGATTTTTTAAACATCCAAATCCACCCTAACCATTCAGATCGGGAACGACCACGGCGACGAAGGCGGCGAAGCGTATATCCCAAAACAAGTAGCCTTCTTAAACCCTGGAACAACGAGGGGGAGTCGACGGTGGACCCTCGGCGTTGAGGAGGGAACATGGAGGGAACCTTCCCCCAGAGTATATAAATACATCATCAATAACCAATTCACATTACAGTTCATTTTCAAACGGTTTCGAGTCAATGTCGCGGACGGGCGTCGTCGCGGTCTTCGTCGCTGGTTGGCCATTCTTCGGCGGGTCTTGACAGAATCAGAACTAGACACCTTACGGACATCGGGGTGGCCGCGCGCTTAGTTGGCAAGTGGCCGTCCTCGGGTTAAGACCTAGGTGCTCTCCCGAGGGGAAGAAGACGGGAGTTGAGTGTGAAGAGTTGAGTAAAGTGTTGAGACAAGTGTGCGGATTGCTGTCAGAGCATGGTCTGAAACAAAGTGAGAAGGATTTAAACTGGGCAGCAACAGGTTCAATTATTTATGGTGGATTAAAACGCGAACAGTGCGTGAAAAATGAAGATATTCGTGGGATTGGTCGCCGGGCTAGCCCTGATGGGATTGACCACAGCAGCAGCAGCAGCGGTAGCAGATTCCCTGGAAGAAGAACTGAACGATTCCGAGGTTGTGGAAGGTTTGTGTTGATCGCGGAGTTTGGTTGGAGGCAATTTGGCTAATGATGAAGTATTTATGTTTTTGTGGGATTATGCAAAGTGAATAGAAAAGGTGTCTGATCAGCACCCAAGTGGACTATTTTGGAATTCATTAGCGGAATAGCGGGTACCACGTGTGAAGACAAGCCAACGGAAATTTTTGAAGCACGGCCAAATCCTGAATTTTGACTATTGAAGAATGGAACGGGGTCGTGATGCTGAGGAAAAAAACGATTCTAGCTTTTTGTATGGGATTGATAGCATTGGCGTAAAAAAATGGTATGGTGGAATGTGATTTTTTATGAAGAGGACTGTAATACCTGTAACACGCTAATGAGTCCTGTTTTCAGAGGGCTGAAGTTAATGGTTAGCGATGCTGATGCAAACAAAGAGATGAATTTCATCAGAAAAAATCCCAGCTGGATTCCTTTTTGTTGAGTTCATTTACCTTTTCGACTAAGCGAAAAATTATAAAATTTTGAGCAAACGCATTTCAAATTCATTTTGAGTTTTTAATGATACATAAAAGCGAAGGATAGAGAAATTATGTTAAATGCAAATAAGTTTTACTGATTGAATACAATTCTTAGCTCATTAAAATCAAATCATTCGCCATGTTCATGGCAGTCTTTATGTCAAAATGTTAACTCGGCTCTAGATGTTAAAAAGTTTAAATGGTGAGACAATCATACCTATTTTACACCTATTCTCCCGCCCTTTCACCTCGGGATTCGAACTGACGATCTGTGGATTGCGAGTCTAACTGCCGACCAGCGAATCTACCGAAGTATGATTAATCTGGTACCTGTATTGTACCTATAGCCGGGACTGACCTAACGACCTAACTTCTAAAGCAGATATTATACTATGGCAAACAAACAAACAAAATGGGACTTTTAGACAGTTTGCTAGTTTGTTTGTTAGACTGCATTTGTTTGCAGAAATGTCAGCTGCATACATTTTGCTTTGTTTGCGATTTTGACGCAAACAAAATTGCGAGTTTGGCAAACTGTCAAACACTGAAAAGTTTGTTTATTTGTTTGTCATAGTCTAATACCTCCTTAAGCTAGACCAAGACTGAGATTGAACCCAGACCAATTGGGATGAGAGGCAACCACGCTTTCCACTACACCACTGACTCCAGCAACTTTCAGCTGATATGTTCTCTAAAAATGTAAAATCATCATGCGTCTCCACTAAAGTGACTTATCATTAGGATGTGTGAGATTATAATCTATATATTATATCAGCAATTCCCCACGAAAACAGCATGGAAAAAAACAAAAGTGCTCGGATCGGGCTCAAAATTTTTCTGGGGGTTCCCTAGCCGAAATAATTAGACCCGTATTTTTTTGTTTGCCATTAGGTGACTACGCTGTGGCGGTTCTGAAACCATGTCGATTTTCGCAAAACCACTTTTTGAAAAATCATACTCGCCATTTAACCGATTTCAATTGCTTATACGCAATGATGAAAGGTTGCCTAAGTAAAATAAAAAGAAGTTTAAAATGCCTAAATATGAAAGGGCGTATGAAACTTTAAAATGCCGTTTGGCGGTCCAGACCATGTCGGAAATATTTTTATCGGATTTCGACATTTTTACATAACATAAAAAAATGGGAGGAGTTCATTAACAGGATTCCGAGATATGATTTTGAAAATAAATCCGTGGCGCGCAAAACCGAGAATGACGAAATTGGCAAAAATCAACTTTTTCACTAAACTGCGATAACTTTAAAATTTGATGACCTATAGATGTTTGGGTATCAAAAGTTGCGTCTTTTAATTACGAAAATTTTGGTACCCAAACATCTATAGGTCATCGCTGAAATTTTAAAGTTATCGCAGTTTTAGTGAAAAAATTTGATTTTTTGCCAATTTCGTCATTTTCCGGTTTTTGCGCGCGGCGCGTCAAAAAACACGGATTTTATTTTCAAAAAATCATATCTCGGAATCCTGTTAATGAACTCCTCCCATTTTTTAGTATGTTAAGTAAAAATGTCCGGGGAATCCGATAAAAATATTTCCAGACATAGGCTCTTTGGTCCAGACACCGCCAAAACGGCATTTTAAAGTTTCATACGCCCTTTTCATATGTTAGGCTAGATTTTTGAAACTTCTTACTATTTTTCTTTGAAAGGTCAACTTATCACCTTTCATTTGCGTATAAGACAATTGAAATCGGTTAAAATGGCGAGGAGTTATGATTTTTCAAAAAAAGTGGTTTTTGCGAAAATCGACGAAAATGGCCATTTTTCAGACCACCCTAACACAGCGTAGGTCACCCTAATGGCCAAACAAAAAAATACGGGTCTAATTATTTCGGCTAGGGAACCCCCAGAAAAATTTTGAGCCCGATCCGAGCACTTTTGTTTTTTTCCATGCTGTTTTCGTGGGGAATTGCTGATATATTATATAATTATATAATTATAGAACGAAACAATCAAAGACTGTTGACTGGGAGGGACTGAAAAATCCATCGAAACAGAAAGGTTTATTTAGAAAACAGAGAGTCAACTGTAAAACAATTCAGACAGAATTCCAACAGATTTCCTTTAGTCATATAATTCTGGAAACATTCTCAATGTTCTGGCTGGGCTGCTGTAACTATTCCAGCAGGATTTTAGCAGAAGAAATTTTGCTAGAACTTCTCGTGTCTTTGACTTTTTTTATGGAAAGTATCTAGTTGGACAGAGCGTTTAATCGATTTTGACAAAAGTGATCGTTTTTTGGCATACTTTTTATTGTTGTATGCTAAAATAAACACAGGACTTTTGGGTCTACATCTAATCTAATCTAATCTAATCAGACCCTAGCGCAGCCAATCTTTCGAAGGGATCCTGGAGAGTGCCTTAGGTTATAAGACGCCTAGCACTCTTCTTGTCATTTATTAGGGGGAGAGGGGGCAAAATGCACCCCCAGCATTTCTCGATATTAGGAAGAATTTTCCGGGGGAAAAATCATAGAAATTGGAAGCTTAACATTGTTAAACTATGCTGGAAAAGTTTGAGCATGGTAGGATAAAAACAGCCAAAGTTATTTGCAAAACTTTAAAATGTTGTGTTTTGATCTAATTTTTATTGAACTTCCAATATGATTTTTGGACAATATAAAAAGCATTTATTGATATTGTAAGTGTTTGTTTATACCACAATTTTCATTATTCTATACATAGATGAGTACAAAAACATTAAAAAATGTATTTTTAATTGAAATTTAAGTAATTCGCGATCAAAAGCTCAAAAATTCCGACAGATGGCGCAAAGCATCGAAGAATGACGATTCAAATTTTCGCTGTTCGGTTACATAGGAATGCAAACTTAAAATTGAATTTACAGCTCTTAGAACAACTTTTGAGAAAAAATGTGGAAATGTGGATAGGAGAAAAGGAAGATGGGAATGGGATAATATGGATATATTATTTGATCAATAGAATATTATATAAAATAAGGGAATAAAATCATCTATCAAATAATGATAGATAAAATGGATAGATCTCACCAAGTCAAGATTCAACAACTCCAACAGGGTTTGGACTTATCATCAAATGCCACTTGAATCGTAATTCTTCTAAGACTTCTGGACTTGAACAGGACTACAGTAAAGGGACCATCCATAAACCACGTGGACACTTTAGGGGGGGGGGGGGTATGGCGATTGTCCACGCTCCATACAAACAAGATTTTTTTTGTATGGACAATTGTCCACGAAGGGGGGGGGGGTTCGAGATTCCCAAAAAGTGTCCACGTGGTTTATGGATGGTCCCAAAGAAGCGGGCAGCAACAATCAAGGTTTCAGTTCTTCCAGCAGCAATCCTGGTACAGCTTGACTGGCAGCAAAGGCATAAGACGCCGCAAGTTGGTACTTCTCACCACACGATGCATTTAGTCTGCTACTGCTGGCCGGATTGGTAGATTGGAACAGGAGCATGATGACCACTTCATAAAGTGCTCCAGCTGTTGCTGATCCTGCCTTCTTTTTCGTGTAATCGTCACACCCATGAAGAGCATCAAGCCAACGAGAAGTTGAATTCTGGGTTTTGATATTCCACTGACACTACCTCAACCGCTACCACCATTAAATTGTACAGGAACTCGTTTTTATAAAAATCAAATTCCAAAAATATGACAGCGGAAAAAAATACGTCTGTTCACGCTCCCAGATTACTTCGATCTCGATTGTTAACTTTTCGCCCTCTATAAATTAACGCAATAAAAAAAATCTGATTTTTTTTTTAAACAAAATTGTTTAAAATGATAGAGCATCAAAAGTTAACAAAGTATCAGCTCGAGTTTTTGCTCAAAAGTTGTTTTCAACGCTGGAATTTAACAAAACAGAATTCACATACATAACCTCAATGGGCAAAAATTTCAATCGACATCCTTCGCTCTGTTCTGCTACTCAACACTAGATGTCGCATGTCGTTTAGCTTATGAATGCCAATAGAGAATTTGCAGCAAAGCTAAAAGACACGTGTCGCCACCTATGAACAAATAGCGTAAACCTATGATTTTTAGAAAAAATGTGTTTTTTCCTTCCTAATCATCATTTTTGTAAAACTTATGCCGGATTCGAATGAGAAAAATTATTTCCAACAATTTGGTGTATAACTTTCCAATATTTGTTTGATTTTTCTATGAGAAAACTGTAAATTTAGAAAAAGATAGTAATTTGGACTATTGGGCAAGAAAGTCTGTCAAAAATCAATAAAAATTGTTGAATATACGTTAACACATCTGTTATCAACTATATAACTGGTTATTTCCTGGATATATACAGGGAAACTCATTTTTTCGTGTTCCAAAACATGTTTTTTAAAGAAAAAGGTCACAAATTTTTGCGCGCCCAAAAGTTGATGTTCATTATTTTAAAGCAAAAATTTTTTCTCGTCTTTTGCAACCAGTTTCATTAAGATTGATGCAGGGAATCATGAGAAATAAGCGATTTTGTTCTTCAATACAGCAGAAAGGAATACGATTTTTGGCAAGTAACCTCATTTTAGCGCCACCTACATTTGAAACACAGTCGCGCTGCAAAACCTCAATAAGCGTGGTCGGGGCATAATGCACCGCTGTGATGCTCCTTTGTAAAAACAGCGGTGTCATCTAGTGGTGACTAGGGAAAACTGCTTTTACCCGGTGCATTTTGCCCCATTGTTGTGGTGCATTTTGCCCCGTTGTTGTAGTGCATTTTGCCCCAATGTTGTGATGCATATTGCCCCGCATGATTGTTTGGAATGAATACAAAATATTTTTAGAAATATGCACATATGCACAATTTTGAGGGATTTTCAAGACTTTTTACACATGGGTGACAAAGAATAATAGTCGTTTTAGAACATCTAACAAAATTCTTCCACAAAATTGATGTTATGGTTGAGAAATCACAGTTTTCCCTTAGGGCCATTGCATCGAAATGCATTGAAACATCACAAGCGTTAAAGCGGCCAGGCCTACTGCGTAAAGCCGTATCGCAGAGATGACTCGTAATTGGGTTGAGTTTGAGCACTGAGTGTTCGAACAACAACACAATTCTGAATCGACAGGGGAGGAAGAAGCGTGGGGACACACCACCATACGCTCCGAGATTTGGTTGTAATCGTTGGGAGCACCATGCTAAGAAGGTTTGGTACTCCGGGACCCTCTGGGATGGGACATTGTATTTCCACGAATGCCCTGGACACTATTTGCCGTGGTTATAGCGCCACAACTCGCTCTACACAGGACTTTTGGGTCTACATGAAAAAAATCTAGACCATTAAATATTACTAAAAAGAAATTTAACAATGTCACAGAAATTTTTCATTCCTAAAAACAATTACTTCTCCTATTTCGGCGTCACGCCTGGCGACCAAACGAATTTGACACACAAACCATATTCGTTCTATTAAGCCACAACACAGCTATTAACAAATCGCAACCGAACAATCTTCCATAATAAACAAACGCGCAGGGTTACCAAAAAAAATCGCACAATTGAATACTTTCAATTTTAAACACAGCACTATTTTCAAGCATGTAATAACGGAAAACTAATTGCATATGTTTTACAAAGCTTTATTAATTTCTTGTTTTGCATATTATTAAATTATCATAATGGTATCCTACAACCATTTCGCTTGATTTTTTATTGTGTACGACATATCTTCAATTCACATCACGCACGTATGACAGAGTTAATGGATACTTGGCAGCACTTTCCTTCCTTTTGGCCAAGTCTGGGCAGTGCCAAAAAATAAGAATACGAAAACAATTATTCTATCTAGCCACCACTAATAATTATGCAAATTGTTGGAATTGCTGAGACACGCATATTGCGTGAATAATTCCAAATTAATAAGGCAGAGTCTAAAATTCAAATACCTAAGAGTAATTCTTTACCTTTCTTTGACATTTTTTATTTGAATAAAATTTTGTCCAATGTGCATTGTAAAAAATCTTAAGAAGAGAGTTTCTGATCGATTTGGTGTTTCAACAATTCGACAGCTCTTCTCTCTTTGTAATCAGAGTAATAAATCGAGAATATTTCGTCGAAAAAATTGCCAGAAAATCCATTTTCGACGCGCCGTCGCCAAGTCGACAAATTGAGTTTCGAATTCAAACAATTAAATTTTGTGGAAAAAGGATCACCTAATTAGCCCTCATTCTTCAACTCACGGTATCTCGGAAACTATTGGATTGATTGTCAATGTTAATTTTTTTTAATATTGTGGAAATTTAGTCCACTGAAACATAAAAAAAGTCAATAAAATAAATGGGAACTTTTAGAAAAAGAAAGTCAATTAAAAAACAGAAGATTTTTTATCGTGTACCTATTTTTTATGAAAAGTCTATATATATACTTACAAGTTACAACTTTGGTAACGTCATCTGGGGCGAATTGGGACTACAGTCTGAATATGGACAGCACGTTTTAGAGCACTTAAAAGCTTGAAATTTAAAAATCGATGAACTCTTTTGTTGATCTGTGCCTGTTCTATCCGAAAATAATCAAAAAAAAAACTAAAAATTAAGAGGTACCGTAATCTGGGGTGAATCGGGACTACAGTCTGAATAGGGACAGCAGTTTTTAGAGCACTTAAAACTATTAAATTTGGAAATGGATGTACACATTTTGTTGGCCTGAGTCTGTTCTAACCGAAACCAACCAGAAAAATCAAAATATTGTGCTCCAACATGTTTAAAACTGCTGTCCCAATTCGCCCCATGTGTCCCGTTTCGCCCCATATGACGGTAATCAGTTTCAGAAAACGATGAGAAAATCTCTTCTCAAGTTACAGATTTTCGAATATTCACACCCTCAACTTTGTCAAAAATCAAATCAAATTATTCGCTCTACAGCATTGCCTTGGCGTTCTCGATTGCGAGATTCCTACTCGAAACTAGGTGTTCGAAGGCTTGATTGTTGAGGCAATTGCAAACCTCTTTTTACACCTTAGCTTCCATCCACCCCGGGATTCGAACTGACGACCTTTGGATTGTTAGTCCAACTGCCTACCAGCGACTCCACCGAGGCAGGACCCAGGGAGACGACTCCTACACCTGGAGTGAGCTAACGACCTAACCTTTTTAGGTTAGTCCGGGGCCAACATTTACTTCCCTTCCGACGGAAGGCGTGATCAGACAAATCTCGTCTCGAAAAATGCCACCGGGACCGTCTGGGATCGAACCCAGGCCGACTGGGTGAGAGGCAATCACGCTTACCCCTACACCACGGTCCCGGCTCACCCTCAACTTTGTATGGAGCCTAAAAAAAATATAAAAAAATAAACAAATCTAAAAATCTCGAAAATTTGTATTTCCGAATCGTGTTTAAACTAATTATTTAACAGATCGACGATGCCGTGCTAACTTGTCGCAAGTTGCTTTTTGAAGTTCCGAGAAAAACGCGTTCTAGTGTTTGACCTTGAATAAACAAAAACGAGAGCACGCAATGTAAACAATAACAAACACGTTTTGTTTGGTTGACCACTCTGTGCATTGTCCTGAAGTCTGGTTGCTGGAGTCCCGAGTTATAATTACAAATTCTTACGGTAGTCGAGCTCGTAATTGTGTCAAACGCGTTCTGACCTGAAATTCCTTTGACCAGTTGTCGCACTAGTATCAATTTTCAGGGTGTGTTCAAATAACACGACAAGATTGAAATTTGTTTCATATGAAAAATTACAAAAGTGCACGGAGTTTTTTTCTGTTTTAATTGAATATCTCAGGAATTAAATTTGAATTTTGGGGATTTGGGAATGTCAAAAGGTTTAGCATTGTGAGCTGCACAAAATGGCGTTCTTAACTCAATTTGGCTAAAAATACACTTGCGACAAGTTAGCACGACAGCGACGAGATGATTCTATACTCTTTCCCAAAAGTTAAAGACAAATAAGGGATTAAAGAAAGAAACATTAAAGCACGCAGACAACTACTAACGAGAACAGGTCATAAATCAACGTCGAATTAGCTGTGGTCGTGGAATGAATCACCAGCCCGTCAACGAGTCGTCAAACGGCGACTGCAGCCCGCTTTTCGGGGTTCATTCACTTTCCGCGGGGGAATTCTACCCCCTTCGTTGGTCGCACCCCCCCTTCCCAGGACAATGTGTCTGGAATGTATCGGCATAAATTTACATCCCAAGCAGCGGCAGCGGCCCACCGTAAGTGCGGTTTATTTTTGTATCCATCAGCGATCGCGATCGAGTTGAGGTGGGTCTCCGCGCGAATTATAAACCTGTTGGATCGCGGGAGAGCACGTTACATCGACCACGCACAGAAGGTGGATCGTACAGAGTGCAATGGCAGGTTGTTGAAAAGGGGGGCAATCAAAGCAACCTGCTGCCGGGACGGGGTTGGTTTATTGCGTCTTTAGCTGGTGGTGCAATCACTAAGGGAATCTAGAAGTGAAGAGTTTCCTTTTCTGGACAAATTCTGAACACCTTGACTTAACAATCTGCCAGCTATAAGAAAGTAGTTCAACTTGAACTATGCGATGAGAATTGGCACCATGTTGCGAAATGAGTCCTGCAAGCACTGTTTATTTATGCCAACCACGGCCGGCTACCGGCGCGAGGAACGTAAACATTAGCCACAGAAGGAAGCTGCCGCTGTTGTGCCGGTCATTATAACAGTACTCTTGAGAGTACTATCGCGAAGAGGTGCAGAGTTAATTGGAGAATTTCGCGCGCGCTTTTTACCACATTACGGATTGAGTTTGCTATCAAATGCTTCTTGTAGGGACCCTGTCATATGTAGCTCTTTTCTATAAATTGTTTAAATATTTGAATTTTATTTAAATTATAATTTTTGTTTTGTTTAATTTTTCTGTCCTTGACCCGCAATCCCTCAGCCAGCGAGCTCAAGCCGCGCCAACCACGACATCTTTGGCTGACAACGCGTACGACCACGTGGACGCAAGCACTCGGCGATGGCAGCCCGTGCCTCACCTCCAAAGGACACCTCGGTTCATGCACCTCGTTCCGCAAGTGCTACCCATACTTCAAGGTGCCCGACCTGAGCGTCTGGGAATCCTGGGTCCTCGGAAACTACGACACCTGCAGCTACTTCAACGACCAGGGCCGGCAAGCCTTCGGCGTGTGCTGTACGAACCCAATCACCCCGATGCCCCCAACGGATTCCTCCGTCGAAACCACAACCGCAGCTCCCCCAGTCGTCGTAGCCGGCAGTGGCAACGAACTCGGCAGCGAAACCCAGAAGAAACCCCCCAAAAACAACAACTACCCGAGTTGGCCACCACCAGTCCCAACCCATCCACCGGACCACACTGCGGCCACTCATCCACCCTCGTTCACCTCCTCGACGCCGGCCTCGTTCGTGACGACGGAAGCGCCAACAACCGCCAGACCGGCCTCGACAACGTGGCCAACAAAACCACGACCGCCCTCGGAAGGGAACCAACCGACGAACACACCTCCGGCGATGGTTTGGCCACCGCCAATTCCGACGCATCCGCCCATGCCGCAGGTTGAGGTGACCACCACCAGCCGGCCGGGAGCAGGTGGCGGTCAACCGGGGGGAGGTGCAGGAATTGGAGGTGGTTCTTTCTCCCGATGTGGAGTCAAGAACGGAAATCCGGTAGGTGATTCTTCTTTGATCTTTACTGATATAGTGTTTAGAACAATGTTGTTTATCGATAAAATTATCTATCGTAAATCCCGCAAATTGTACACCAAATAATTAAAATAAACTCACACACACCCGAAGAACAAAACTGAAAAGAAACCTCCTGAGCACTTGAAATGCACAACAAATGTAAAATTAAAAATAGGAATAAAATTAATTAAACGTTAAAAAAAATGATAAATTTATCGTCGATAATATTATCGTCTAACGATAACGATAACTATAACCATTATCGTTATCGTCATTTCGATAATTGTATCGGCGATAACTCATTTTTAAAATCTTTCTAAAATCGACTTAATTCAACCATATCTGGAGCAACATTTGAAAAGGGCGCATAAGCATTTTGACAGCCAGAACTATTTTGCAAATTCTGAGTCAACAAGTAACTATTTGACAAAACCCGCAGTGTTAAAAGATAGCTGAGAAGGCCCACTTTTGTTTAACATTTCGAGTTTTGTGAAAAAGTTACCTGTTGGCTCGGAATTTGCAAAATAGTACAAGCTGTCAAAATGCTTATCCGCCCTTTTCTCGTGTTGCTCCAGATATCATGTTATATTTTCAATGCTTGCACTAAGAATATATTTTTAAAAATATAGTAAGTTTCAAATTATGCATACTCAAAATTGTTCAAGAAATACCGTTTATTTTAAAGGTAGTCAAATTTTCAATATTTGCATTATGGATATCAAACCAGGGGGATGCTTAAAGCAGCCATCTTGGGGGTTGAAATTAATATCACGCGCAAACTGCGCACAGTAAAAGCAAAAATATTTGTTTATTAGTATTTATTTTTTTTCATAACATTAATTCTGATTTACTGTAGTAAAAGTCAAAATACATAGTACTTCAGTTAAATGTGATAAAAGTACAACTTTAAAATGAAATTATCGGCCAGATGTGTTCTCAAGGATCCCAACTATAGTAGTTTATTTTGCACATAAATAGAGAAAAAATCACCTCAAAAACATACACTACCTTTTAAACTTGAATTGCGGTATAATTTAACATGAAAAAAATCTGTTTCTTTCCGTTTTATGCCAGAAGTTTTTGTACAGTCATCCCACATATTCGGAACACCCACAAATTCGGAACACTTTTTTGATAATTTGTCAATAGCATGCCAAATGCAGCTTTTCTCTAGAGCCTACTATTTTTAGGACCTTTATTTGGATATTTTCTTGCTATTTCACTAGTAAAAGTAGTACTTTTTGAACATAAAACTTCATTTCAAGACTATTTTATCTTGAGCAGCAAAACACTGGCTCCAAATTGCCTGTTCCATGATTGTGGGATGTTATTGTGCCTACCACAATTGTGGAACACCTAAATTTAACTGATATTTTCACAAAAAAAGTTATCAGACCATGGATAAAACATCACTAAGCTTAAGTTTCACTGGTTGCAGTGTGTGAAGTCATTATTTTGTTACAAATATGTACTCCTGGAGAGATCCAAAGTTTGTTTACATCCGTAAGAAAAAAAGTGTTCCGAATTTGTGGATTTCAAGGGTCAAAGTTATTCTTCAAAAAATTGATATAAAAGTTAAAATTTTCAGTTGTTCGATACAGCATTCGAAAGATCGCAACAAAAGCTTTCAAATGAGGGTAAAAGCGAATAATTAAGTTCAATTATCGATTTGCTATGATTTTTTGAACATTTGCCGATCTGTAAACTGTTCCGAATATGAGGGATGACTGTACTTTTTTATAGTGCGCAGTTGATTTGTTTTGTTTCCGTAATGAACAGCTGGTCGTTTGTTCTGGCTTTGTTTTGGTGACGTAAATGACAGTTCCCTTTTGTTCTGGTGCCTTAATTGACAGCTGGTGATGGCTTTTGTTTGCGTTTTCACTTAAGTAGAGTTTTTTTTTTTGAAACTAAAATTTTCACAAAATAGTGAATTATTCCGAAAATACAAAAATTTTCACAAAATACCGTATTTTTCCGAAAATATTCAATTCTTCAAAATTTGAAATATGGATAACAAATGAAGCAAAATTTTGTGTGCGTATTCCCTTCATTAAAGGTTTTTTTTTCACAAAATATCGTAATTTTTGGAAAATACTCAACTTTTCAAAATTTACAATATGGGTATCAAACGAGGCAAAATTGTGTTTGCGTTTTCACTTTATTAGAGTTTTTTTTTTTGTTAAAAACAAAAATTTCCACAAAATACCGATTTTTTTGGAAAATACTCAATTTTGCAAAATTTACAATATGGGTATCAAAACGAAGCTAAAATTTGTTCGCGTTCTCACTTTATTAGAGTTTTATTTTTATTGAAAACTAAAATTTTCACAAAATACCATGCAAAACACCGTATATTTTTCGAAAATACTCAAATTATTAAAATTTGCAATGTAGGTAGCAAACGAAGCTAAATTTTGTATGCATTTCCGCTTTGATAGATCTTTTTTGTTGAAAATTATAATTTTCACAAAATACCGTATTTTATCGAAAATACTCAAATTTCAAACCAAGTATCAAGCCAAGCGAAATTTGGTGTTCTTGTTCCCTTTTTTATTTTGGAAAATACTGAATTTGTTACAAAATATCGTATTATTCAAAAATATAAGTAGAGTTTTTTTTTATTGAAAACAAAATTTTCACAAAATAGCGAATTATTCCGAAAATACAAAAATTTCCACAAAATACCGTATTTTTCCGAAAATATTCAATTTTTCAAAATTTGGAATATGGATAACAAACGAAGTAAAATTTTGTGTGCGTATTCCCTTCATTAAAGGTTTTTTTTACAAAAAAAACCGTAATTTTTGAAAAATACTCAACTTTTCAAAATTTACAATATGGGTATTAAACGAGTCAAAATTGTGTTTGCGTTTTCACTTTATTAGAGTTTTTTTTATTGAAAACTAAAATTTTCACAAAATACCATTTTTTTTGTAAAATACTCAATTTTGAAAAATTTACAATATGGGTATCAAACAAAGCGAAATTTTGTATGCTTTTCATTTGATTTGTTTTTTTGTTTGACAAACAGTAATAATTCAAATATACATGAAAAATAATCTGACAAAGAGTCCATGCGAGTGGTGCCTTGGAAAATCAAAAAGCCTCACAAAATACTTAAATACTAAAATATCATAATATTAAAGTACTAAAATACTAAAATACTAAAATACTAAAATACTAAAATACTAAAATACTAAAATACTAAAATACTAAAATACTAAAATACTAAAATACTAAAATACTAAAATACTAAAATACTAAAATACTAAAATACTAAAATACTAAAATACTAAAATACTAAAATACTAAAATACTAAAATACTAAAATACTAAAATACTAAAATACTAAAATACTAAAATACTAAAATACTAAAATACTAAAATACTAAAATACTAAAAATACTAAAATACTAAAATACTAAAATACTAAAATACTAAAATACTAAAATACTAAAATACTAAAATACTAAAATACTAAAATACTAAAATACTAAAATACTAAAATACTAAAATACTAAAATACTAAAATATTAAAATACTAAATTACTAAAATACTAAAATACGTAAATACTAAAATACTAAAATACTTAAAAACAGAATTGCAAAAATACTATAATACTAAAATACAGAATTGCAAAAATACAACAAAATTATTTTTTACAATTTTCAACCATATAATATGCAATTCGAATTAGTTGACCACAATCTATCAAGTGTGCGTGATAATTCAAGTGCAATTTTACGACAACTATTTTATTCCAGGACACGGAACGCATCGTGGGCGGCCACAACGCCGACCCGAACGAGTGGCCCTGGATCGCGGCCCTGTTCAACAACGGGCGCCAGTTCTGCGGCGGCTCGCTGATCGACAACATCCACATTCTGACGGCGGCCCATTGCGTGGCACAGTAGGTCTACCTTCAAACGTGTTAATCCGGATTCTACAGATTTATACGTCTCACTAAGATTTTTAGTCTTACTAATCCTCCGTGTTCTTTCTATATTTCAGTATGAGCTCCTGGGACGTGGCCCGGCTATCGGTGAAGCTCGGTGACCATAATATCCGATCTACAACGGAGGTGGTGCACGTCGAACGAAAGGTCAAGCGACTGGTGCGACATCGTGGCTTCGATTCACGAACTTTGGTATGACAAAGTCATTCAATTTTAAAGATTGATGAAATTAAAGTTGTTTTTTTTTCAGTACAACGACATCGCGGTGCTGACGATGGATCAACCGGTTCAGTTCTCGAAATCGGTTCGACCGATTTGTCTGCCAGGCGGTGATAGCTCCCGGGCCTACAACGGATTGACGGCCACCGTCATTGGCTGGGGTAGCTTGCGAGAAAGTACGACTTTCGTAATTCTACACCCAAGACTTCAATACTAACCAACTCGTTTCTACTTCAGACGGACCTCAACCGGCAATTTTGCAAGAAGTGAACCTGCCGATTTGGACCAACCCGGAGTGCAGTCGAAAGTACGGGGCGGCAGCCCCGGGAGGAATCATCGAATCGATGCTGTGCGCCGGACAAGCGGCCAAGGATTCATGCAGTGTAAGAAAGTTCAAACGGATCAAGTTCGTCGCTTGTTCAAACACTCAACTCTTTACTTGTAGGGTGATTCCGGTGGTCCGCTGATGGTCAACGACGGCGGCTGGACCCAGGTCGGAGTGGTCTCGTGGGGCATTGGCTGCGGCAAGGGTCAGTATCCGGGGGTGTACTCGCGGGTGACCTCGTTTATGCCCTGGATTACGAAGAACACGAAGGATACTTGAAGGAGCGGGTTCACGGGCGTAGGGCGTGATTTTGCTTTTAATTTTTCCAGCAGTAATGCTTGTGATTGCTGCCAATTTTTAACATGAAAACAGTATTGTGTGTATAAAAATAAAATTTTCAGCGAAAATTAAATTCTGTTTTGAACATTAGCAGTGATCAACATGTCAGCAAACTAAAAATCTTTATCTCTAATCGAAATTCCCTGGAAACTAACGGAATATACCACTTACCACGTACCATTTTCCGAAATAACTCGTTTTTGTTGATTTAAGCTAATTTACTATCCAGGTTACTACCATCCATTGAACTACACTGAAAAAATATTCTGTTTTCAGTTATGAGTAATGCAATTAGCTTATATCTGTGAGCCTATACTTCCAATTGAAATATGGTCAAAGACATTCTTATGGGAAATTGGACGAGCTTTCCGGTAAATATATTTACGAGACTGAAAAATCAAGTCTGTCATATAGAAATTGTCAAAAACCTACAAATATATTTTTTTTCAGCATTTTTATTTTTAAAACTGTGTAACTTTACACGGATTGAACTTAGAACAGTGGTCAATATAGAGACTTTTATGTAAAATTGTCTAGAGAATCGATTCCCGTATTCGGTTTTTGAAAATTTTGACGTTTAGTCGTAGTCACTTTTCAAAAAACAGTTTCAGTAAATGATTTTTGTATTTTTTTAGGTGAGTTGCTCCATCCTGCATTTTTCGTGAGTCTTTTTGTAACAGCATAGGCCATTTTTACAAAAAATTGAACGAAAAAAATCGTGGGCTTACCCTCAAATTTGACTTTTAAACTGAAAAATCAGAAAATCTCCTAAAAGTGGCGTGTTTTTTTCTGTCAGTGTATTTTTTCGGAAAGCCCGTCAAATTTCCTACAAGTTTGTCTTTGACCACTTTTTGATACGATGCAACGGCTTCGAGATACAGAAATATTTAAATTCCGAATTACAAAAATATTTAAAACACTTACGCCCTTCTCAAATGTCTTTATCTATGTAGGTATTTTAGATTTGTCTATTAAATACTGAAAAATAATATGTTTCGCCACAAATGCCTACGATTCAAACAAGTTTTAAATATTGAAATGTAGGGACATCGACTCAGGAATAGTTTTTTTTCTATTGTTTTGAGTTCTCGATCTAAATCAACATTTTTGAAAATTCACATTCTAGCTAAATCATTTCTGAAACACATACACCTGCACCTTTCAAAATTTGAGTCGTGGAGTTCCATGAAGAAATAAATATTTTCAGTAATTTAATTCTTATCGGATCGCCACTACTTTTTTGATAGTTTAAGGGGTTTGTTTTTGACAGTTTTAGGTGTTTAAAACAGATTTGAGTCAAGCAGGTATTAGACTGTGACAAACAAACAAACTCGCACCTTTTCGTGTTTGACAGTTTGCCAAACAAATCAAGGCAAACAAACAAAGCAGACAAATTGCCAAAAAGTGCGAGTTTGTTTGTTTGTCAGAGTCTAATACCTCCTGCACAGAGAAGTATGAAAAACAAAGACATAAATTTAAAAAAATATATAATTTTTCAATAGTAATAAAATTTACTTTCAAAAATAAAAATAAAATCAACTGGTCTAAAACGCGATTTTCGAGCAAAAAACACGTTTTATACCATGTTTTGAGGACGCTGTATCCTATGACAGGAGCATGATAGCACCATTAGGGTGGGTCATTTTTTTCGAAAGTGCTGGGATCCGGCTGAAATAAAGACCATCTTGTAGAGGGTACCCATAGGGACTCTCACACCAAGTTTGAGCCCATTTGGCTGAAAACTGGCTTGTCGCTCGGGGGTTAAAGTTTACATGGAAATTACTATGGGAAATGCGTGATTTTGCTTCAAACGCTCCTGCAAGCTAAGCGACAAACTTTAGCCCACACTTACACTAGGTAGCCGTGTCGGGGTGGTCCAAGGAACATTTTTCTCTAAGGGTTCATGGTCATCCGTTCAACCCTGAGCTTGCGCAACGCGGAATTATCCGGCGGCGCCGGAATTCTTCAAAATCTCAGTTTTAATTGTCAACGCATGCTTCGTAACTATGAATGTAGCATATTGTGAAACGAAAAACACGACGCCAAACGTCAACGCAAGCTGGAAACATCACAACAAACCTGTGCTAAAAAAGTGTTCTTCATCGTGAAATTCGAAAGTACCGTGAATTAACAAAATAAAAGAAACTTCCGTTCCCGCTGGAGCTTGGCCATTGGCAATTGGCCACGGCGTTGACCGAGAACAGGCCGCATCATTGGGTGCACGGACTTCCGTTCTGAGAAAACAGTTTCTTAATTGACTTCGAATCTTTTTAGTGCAACTTATTTCGTACTGAACTTTGATGCTTGTGAAGATGATTACGATCATAGAACCAATTCTGATGGCTGAGGGCTCACCCGCCTCATCTTCCAGTCACACAACTTCCGCCGGCTGCAGGAGATTGTGACGGCTTGCCCCACCGGAACGTCACGTTTGACACCGAAGCGGTTTCTGGAGACTTCCACCGTTGGACGATTGCCGATTGCGAGCTGGCAAGAGATTAGACCTGGAAGTTGAAACTGTCCCGCCCGTGAACACCCTCTATGGAATTGTCGCTCGGCGTCATGTATTGACATGAAGTGCCTTTCGGGCATGGCCTGGAAGAAGGTGCCCAAAATTGCGACCCTGAATAAGATTTTGTGATTGATATTGGGAGTCGTGACAAATGATCTAAATAAAAATAAAAATGCTAAAAAATCGTACTGAGTATTACAACATTTGCAATTATGATTAAGAGAAAACACTATTTTCGTATTTACTATGGACAGAATAATTCGTACCTAAACAAGGATAAGGCACTTACTGTGCTCCATTTTTTACACAAGGCTGACTCGTCACCCCGGAGGCGGACAGTTTCTGCCGGCAGCACGGACAGTTAGCCTCTTTTGTGACCTACTACCAAATACTTTAACCACGGATTTTATTCAATATATACATGTTGATAGAAACTCTTAACTAAATTTGATGGACACATTTTTATTAGAGAGGTGGCTTTTCTTCAGCGTCGACAAACTCCCATCATGATCTGTGGATTCCTCTGCAACATAATTTCGAACTTATGTCGATTTTGCTTGATTTCTTGCCGCTCTTGAATACCTTTTCCATCATTTTCGGCGTACCGCAATCGAGATGTTTTCCTTTTCTACGGGAGGCCAAAGTGATCGGGGTTTCGCGTACAGGAACTCCACCGGACTAACATCTCACACCACGTCCTGAAACCGAGTATATTTTTGGGTCCGGTTCAACTGCAGGATTTATTTTCATACCTTTGTGGACTTAAGTTCTTTCCCATGCTATGGGAAACTGCTCTACAAGAATTTGCTGGCCAGCCGATTCGACGACGAACTGTTCTTTCCTGCTTTCATTTTAATGTGTTGACGTTTGGCGTCGTGTTTTCGTTTCACAATATGCTACATTCATAGTTACGAAGCATGCGTTGACAATTAAAACTGAGATTTTGAAGAATTCCGGCGCCGCCGGATAATTCCGCGTTGCGCAAGCTCAGGGTTGAACGGATGACCATGAACCCTTAGAGAAAAATGTTCCTTGGACCACCCCGACACGGCTACCTAGTGTAAGTGTGGGCTAAAGTTTGTCGCTTAGCTTGCAGGAGCGTTTGAAGCAAAATCACGCATTTCCCATAGTAATTTCCATGTAAACTTTAACCCCCGAGCGACAAGCCAGTTTTCAGCCAAATGGGCTCAAACTTGGTGTGAGAGTCCCTATGGGTACCCTCTACAAGATGGTCTTTATTTCAGCCGGATCCCAGCACTTTCGAAAAAAATGACCCACCCTAAGCACCATACTTTCTTCGGGTAAGTTTAAGATAATTTCTCAATTTTGACGCTGTTGTGTTGGTTTAGGAAAATTAGTGGAAAATAAAAAAAAATATGAATCCAGTGTAGTAGGCTTATGCTTTGGAATGTTCCCTACAATGTTGTATACTTGGTTGATGAAATTTTTTTACTTAAAACTATTTTTGAGCCACTATAAAAAAAAAGTTTTTACGACTAACTTTCCAGGGTGCGGGGCAGAATGGGCCACCTTAGAAAACAAGCCATTTCTTCTGATACAACGTTGAAGGGTGAAAAGAAATTCCTTGAGGGACCTTTCCATTATAGTTTCCATGAAATTTGATCACTTTTATAAAAATAGTAACTTGAAAAACAAAATTTTTTGAAAATAGTGTTAATATGTCAAAAAAAGACACTATTTTTACAACTAAGCGTCGAAACAACTAAAAAATCAGCTTATGTTGCATTAAACGTGATTTGTGAAGCTGCCAGGAGTGAAATAATCCATTTAGCTCAATTTTTTTAACTTTTGATTGTTTTTATAAAGCAGGAAAAGGGTGGTCCATTCTGCCCCCAAGTGGATTTTAAATAAACACTTCCACCACTAAGCCTCTAAATGATTTTAAGGTTCCGTTGTTGTTTGTATACCTTGGTAGTAACATCTAGTAACGTTATAAGCATTGAGCAAACTTTTTCAAACAATCCAACTTTTCAGAAAGCTTATTTAAAAACCTCGAAATAAACAACATTTGAGTAGTTTACTCATAATTCGAAAAATACAATGAATTCAAACGTCGTTTTCGGTATGGTGATGCTATTTGACGTCCTTTATTAGACCCTTGCCTTACAGGATACATTCTAAAGCCCAAAACCAAGGGTGGTCCGTTCTGCCCCCATGGTCCATTCTGCCCCCCCTCCTGCCCCTATATCAAAGTTGTTGTTTTCGATTTCAATCTTTAATTTAATTAGCTCAATGCAAGTCTTTTTTTAAGGTTTTGACATAATTAAATGTTGAAAACTGGGCTTGAAATTTTTAATTTAGAATTTTAAATGTTTTGCCCAATAATTCATTGTTTACATTGTTTTAACATTGTTAGATGTTCGACCGCAAGCCTAGCAAAAACGAATTCATATCGTAAGCTGTGTTGAAATTATGAAAACTTTCACTTTTACATTTTGAAAAGATTTCGGGATGCACCTTTTTTTGCATATTTTTTAAGCATGGATTTTTCGGATCAATAACAAAGCAGTGTTTAGTAAATTCAAGTTTTGTTTTAATATTATTTTCCATTTAATAGTCATCATAGAGTCTCTTCTCTGTCATGCATAAGTTCGTCATTGTCTCCTCTCGATTTACATTCTCTTTGAACCTATGCCCTATGATTTCTTTCTCTCGATTAGTTTAGACACGCCTCGGCCCCTCTCGTCGTTCATCATCGCTTTTCGAATAAATAATTGTGTCGATTTCTGCTACCAACCGTATAAAACACAAATTTAACGACTCTTACTTTCTTTTTTTTTTTTTTTTTGCTTGACGACGGGAACAGCTATTTTTGTTACTGAATTGTTAATTGTGGTGTGGTTTGTTGCTTGTTAAATCTTTCTCTCCTGATTGCATGTACGACACAATGTGCTGATGTTTTTGTTTTTAAATTGCCACGATTTTTGAAGAAAAAAATAAAGTATTTAACATAAGCTGACGTAACGAGAACTAAAATTATATATCACGAACATTGATCCTTAAAATCACAAGACAACGGCAGACCTGTTAACTGTTCAAATGTTGCTTTTCGTCTCTTTCTTTCTTTTTTTTTTTTGTAATAAGGTAAGGCTTACCATTAATGGAAGAAAAATAGAGGGAGTGAGTTGTGTTTTTAACGTGTACAGAAGTATATTGTTGTGCTAAATAAAATTAAACTGTGCGACTGTGTAAAGCAAAACGATAAATAATACTTTGGTGATGATGTAAAAGTGCGTCGAATATAAATCATAGATCCTTTCGTGTTTTGTCTTTTTCAAGAAAATTTAACTTATATATTAAACAGTAAATTAAATAGTAAATAGAAACAGAACTTTCAGCCAAATATAAGTTTAAATTGTGAGTAACGATAAAGGTAAAGCAATAACACTCATTTCAGTTCAGATGTCTCGTAAACCACGTTTTAGCCTTGTTTTATTAGATGTGTGTGTGTTATTTGTTTTGTTGTTTCTTTGTGAGGGTCGAAAAACTTGCGACGAAAGTTTAAGATTACTTTTTTCGGATTTTTTTTTGTGTTGTTTAGTGTACGTGTATCTCTCTTGCTGCTGCGTTGCCGTTACCTTAGGAAAGCTTCGAGTACGACGGCGGGGAAAACTTTTTCCGCAGGAATTTCAAAATGTACAGCGGCAAACAGGACACGAGCGTAATTACCAGGACCTTCCACAGGAACTCCCACGACCAGATGAACTCCCAGTCTGTAGAAGGGGGGATTTTGTTTAATATTTTGTGTTTAAACCAAATTTATTGAAAAAATGTTTAATATTACGAAAATATTATAGTTTGTTAAAAATACAATTTTAATAGAACTTGACATTTTTTTTAATTCAAATTAGAAAGTTAGGGGTTGTCCATAGACGGCGTCATTTTAAAAACTCTTATATTTGTTATTGCTCCCCAGGAGCTGGACTGGGCAGGCTAGTGAACTTTATAACCAGCTTTTATAAAAAAATATATATTTACAAAACAACTCAATTTTATAAGAACAAAGAAGTTTTTAGTAGTGTGTCCAACTTTCCGGGGCTTTGATATTTTCTAAATAGTTCGAAAATAATTTTCAAAATAATTGGAGAGTTTTTAAGGCTTGAAATTACAAAATAATTGATGAACATTAACTGATAGCTAAAAGCATTTCAAATTTATGTACTTTGTAGTGCTCCGGATTTTAAATCAATCACAATTATTTACTCAATGTAATTTAGATTGAATAAGTTTCCTTAAAAAAAAAAATCCTTTTTTTCAGGTGATTGAAAAAGCTAAAAATAAATATTAATAAATTCTAAAAAATAAAACAATAAACAAAAAAAAAACAGAAAGAAAGAAAATAACATCCAGCAAATGTTAAATCCAGCAACACGGGTCCCGCCCGTGTGGATCAATCGGACCGCGCATTGGATTCACAATCCAGAGGTCGCCGGATCGAATCCCGCGGCGGGCGCTCTAAAATTCTTTGTGTAAATATGGGTATTCGGCGCCGTCGCTCCGTGCCATACTTTCATACACTTAGGAGCCCAGGGCGGCGAAGTCCTTGTAGATAAAAAGGAAGACACTAGTGGTTGGTACTAGCAATGGTGGCCGACAGCTATAAAGTCAACTTCGTTTTTTCGTTTTTTCAAATGTTAAATATTATACAGTACTAACTCTATTATCCGAAGGCCTCGGACAAATTTCACTTCGGATAATGAAATCTGCGGAAAATCGAATCATGAAAAACAACTTTTTTCGTTGTTTTATTGTTAATGATCGAGCTTTAGTATGGTACCCATAAACTACTCCAAAATGAATTTAAAATCCAAGATGGTGGCCAAAATGGCGTTGTTAACATATTGAAAAAAAAATGCATTTTTCAATGTTGAAAACCAATCAAATATTCAAATTAGACCAAAATAGGGTCTCAGAACTCTTATTTGATGTTAAAAGTAAGAAAATAAAATAAAAACATTTTTTCCTGTCAAGATTCGATTATCCGAAGTTCGAAAAATTTCGGTTTTAAAAATTCCAGAAAATTCTTTCTCGGGAAATCCCGGAATGGACGCACTACACAGTAAAAAATTCTGTAATTTTGGAAGCTGTAAAATTGGAAGGATTTAATATTACCTCTTTTATGATGTAATATTACATCAATTTAGACTGAAAAAGTGGAATTACAACAAAAAAGTGGTAAATTTTCATAATTTTAGGGGTTAAATTAGACACTTTATCTGACATAAAAGATGTACACATTTCTCATGTAATATTACCATGATTTTTTTTTACTGTGTAGTTTTTTTTATCAATTTGAGTTTTAAAGAAAAATGGTTATTTTGTAAATCCCATGTATAATGCGGCGTTTATCTCAACGTTCTCTTGGTATTAAAACAATCACATTTAAAGTAGGGGAAGGTGGGGCATGACGACCATATGGGGCAAGAGGAACAATCGCTCGTACGGCCGTAATTTTTACAATTTTGATTAATTCCAGTATGAAGAATTGTTGCTAGCAATGCAATTAGCTAATTCTACTACTACATAATCGCCAAAACGACGTAAACGCAACGGGGCATAAGATTTAATGAAGTTTTTTTTTTTCAAAACCTTCATTTTCTTATAATATTTGGAAATTACAAAATAAGGCTTCATTTTAAGGCTCATTTCATCAAAATGGTTTTTTTTTCTAGATCAGTAGTGTCCCTACCATTGACTTGCACCTTTATAAAGTATGATTTAAGTTTTGGTTATTTTTGTTGAGAGCTTTTAAAAAATCTTGTTCAGGTGGGGCAAGTGTATCATATGGAATTTTAATACGGAAAAAAATACGAATTGCTGCAACAACATATTTTATTGGGAAATAAATACATAAAAGTACTTGAAAATTGATAAACAATTGTTAAAAAAATGTCCGTACATAATATAGTGATATTATGAAAGTTTACTATTTATCGTCTAAGTAATATTTTTTTTTCGTAAAAACGATCAAATTTTTAGTAAAATATTATTATTTAATCTAAAAATGAAAGAAACGTTTCAAATACATTCTAATCTGATGTATCTAAGTGTTAACAGTTCAATTGCTAGCAAAATAACATGTTGTTTCATGCTATGTTCCTCTTGCCCCAACGGGTTGTTCGTCTTACCCCACTACAGTAGTTGTTCGGTAACTGGGCGTTGTTTAACTGGGCTGCTTTTTAACTGGGCGCTCGATAACTGGGCCGTAGCCCAGTTAAAAAGCAGACAAACGTCAAAAAAAAACAAAACAAACCAAAATGACCGAGGGATTAATGGATGCAAAAATCATATTAAATAAAAAAAACTTTTTTCAAACTTTTGTTTAATTTCAAGTTACAATTAAAGAAAAATGAAAAGTAAGCATTGTAAATAAATTTGAGTAACTTTTATTTTCATATTTCATCTGCAAAATATTATGCATCGGTGGTCCCCTCGTTATTTTTTGTTCAGCCCAGTTAACGAGCAACATTCGGTGACTGGGCTATGTTCTCAGCCCGGTTACCGAACAACTATTGTAGTTGAGTAGAACGTACGGAAAATCAAAAATTTTAAAATCATTTTTTTAACGTTAAAAAAAAAAAAAAAAAAAAACGTTTTTAATGAGTTATAACGAGCATTTCCTTAGCTTGTTACACTTGCCCCACTTTCCCCTGTTGGGTTCCTTTAAGTTCCGTTCAAATTTGGCCACTGTGGTTACCGGAAACCTGCCTCGACCGAAAAAAAAAGTTGTTTTTGAGTCCCAACTTTGACGACCTGTGTCTTAGGCAAATTTGATCCAATATGGCCGACCATGTTTACCTTCGCATCTTTAAAATTAGGTTTTACACCGTGACGTCATTTGACAGCTCGTGTGCACTGTTTACATGGTCTTCGTCGATTGTCGACGAATTTCCCCGAACAAAATCGACGACCGCATCGAACTGTGCTAAGTCCATGTAAACAGTGCACTCCTTTCTAACCTCCAAATCGAGTCGGCGTAAAACCTACTTCTTTTTTTAAGTCTTTTTTAAGTCATTTTGAAGCTTTCAACAATTTTACACAATTTTCTAGAATGTTTGTCATAGAAAGGACTCGCTTTGTAAAAGTGATCAATTATTGGAAAATATGTTTAAATGGCGATTGAAATTATTCAGTTCATAGGTTTATAAGATTTAAGCTTGACTTACCAAAGTATTCGTGCAACACCGCCAGTGAGATTATGTAGAGCACTAAGCTAAACAGTTCGGCAAGCACCATCAATCTAGAACAAAGTAAAATACATTGAAATTTTATATTTTCGAAAGAATAGTGAATGTTGAGTCAAACTCACTTGTGCCATGTTCTGATGGTTAGCGCGACCATAATGAGCTCGGTCAGAATTAGCGCCGAGAAGCTGATCGCCACAATGTGGATGAACTCGTCTTCGAACAGGATCAGCGCGCCGTACATTATGACGCCACCTTATAAAAATAATAAAAATTAGTTATTTTAAAGATTCTTAAGCGAAAACGATCAACCTTACCTTGGTAGATGCTAATCAGCACCCACATGAAGAACGTCTTGTAGCTCAAGCTGCGCCCCTTGGACAGTTCCTTGTACAGCTCGGGGTAGGTGAGCGCAATGTTGGAGCTGATGTCCTGGTCCAGCACGAGCGAAAACACCGGGAACATGGTGTACAGCGTCGCATAGCCGACCATCAGGAATCCCTGGTATAAGGCCACGGAGGAAAGGTAAAACACGGCCGAGAAGACGGCCTGCATCGTTGATATGATCAGACCCCGATGGATGACGAACTGGGAGAGCGCGGCGGATCGTTTGTACGAGCGCCGACCGTGCACGATCAGCAGTTTGGCGATGTGCGAGAACTGCGGTATGCTGAAATCGCCCGCGAGGGAAGCTTGTTTGCCTTCGCGACCTTCGATGCCGATGCCGGCGTCCGCCTGCTGGATCATGCTGACGTCGTTACCACCGTCACCTACGGCGCAGGTTCGCTTTCCGGAGTACTTCTGGATGAGGGACACGACTTGCGCTTTTTGGGTTGGGCTGCATCGGCAGCAGACTACCGCCGGGCAGGCCGTGGCCAGTTCCATGAACTCTGGCTGGTAATACTGCAGACAGATCTCTAAACTCTCACCGGAAACCACCAGCGCGCAGTCCTGCTTCCGCCGGAACTGGTTCAGCTCCAGGTGGGCGTCGGTTCGCGTGAGCACACTCTTCAGCACGTGCACGTTCTGATTCCGGCCCACGAGGTGGGAACTCTTGGCGATGCAAGTCGCCGTCTCCAGTTTGTCGCCTGTCAACATCCAGATCTTGATGCCGGCGTTACGCAGCAACTCCAACGTTGGCCGCACCCGGTCCTGCAGTCTGTCTTCAACGCCCGTCAAGCAGAGCAGCTCCAACTCGCGCTCCAGACTCTCGATGACGGCGGAAACCTTCGTTCCGCGATCGGTCACGCTGACCTTGGCCGCGTTGAAGCGCGTCTCGAAATCGTTGTACTGATCTTCGGTGAGCACCTTCTTGGCGACGACCAGCGTGCGAAGGCCCTCGCGGGCCATGTTGCCACTTTCCTCCGCCAGCCAGTCGTTGTACTGGACGATGCCGGACATGACCACGTCGGCACCTTTGAGATAGAACGTGATCTCACCCGTGTTCAACTCTTTTACGATAATGCCCATGCGTTTGTTTTCGCTTGTGAAGGGGAACGTCTGCAGGATTTGATACTTCATGAGTCCTCCGTTTAGCGAGTTCAACGAGGTCACGCTACCCGAGCTCGACGGCGAGTTTAGGTCCGTCTTCGAGTTCACCGACAGGTTCGTGACCGTCGTGTTGATCGAGGCGTTCTCGTTCATCGAGTTCCTTTGGGTTTCTTTCTCGCGGATCTGCAGAGTCATGTGGTTCAAGTCGCGGTTGATCAGTGTCAGCCCAACCGATTCGGTCCACTTGACGAGCGCGATCTCATCCGGACTTGAGGCTTGGTAAGTCTTTTCGGGAAGCTTCGACGGCTCAACGGGTGCTTCAACGGAAATCGATCGTGTTGGGGAGTTCCTCCGATCTGCACCGTTGCCATTGATCCCATTACCGTTGTCGTAAACCGGCGTCACGTTGTGACACAAGGCAAGCGCCTTCACCGATTCCCAGATGCGCCACCCTTCGGGCTTCTTCAACCGCGGTTGATACCCGGAGGGCTTCGCCGGCGACGCTTCCCCGTGCACATTTATGCTATTGTACACCGACTGAATCGCGCTTGAAACCATCGGAAATGTGTCCCGTCCGTAGGCTGCCGTTCCGACGTGAATCTTCTTGAAGATCATCTCGTTTTGCGTCAACGTGCCCGTCTTGTCGGTCAACAGGTACGATATTCGACCCAGTTCCTCTGGAATGGTCGTCGATCGTACCACCGTTCCTTGAATCTCCTCGTCGTTCTGAATCTGCCACGAGTAGAACGCCTTGCCCATGTCCAGGTTCACCCGCAAGCTGATCGGGATGATGTACGAAAACAGCAGCACAAACCGGAACATGTACCGATACCATGGCCCGTTGAATCCCTTCAGACACATCATCGCAAAGGATAACCCGATAACGGCACAGAACAGCACCTTCGTCAGCCCGTTGATCTCCAAATCGAGCAGTCCCACCTTGCTGCGCGGCTGCGAGTTGTTCATGACACTTCTCGTTTCCGCCCCGGTGTAGATGACGATTCCAACGGCCGTCCCAGATGCAACCACCGTGTTGGCCCACAGCGTGTTCTCCACGGTCAGACCTTCGTCCTCGGAACCTTCCAGCTAAAACAAAACAAAAACCGTTACAAACCCATTCAATCAGATTCCTAGAATACCAAAAACCCATACCTTCGAATACGTCCCGATAAACGTGTGAATGTCCCGCTGCGGTTTCTCCACATACAGCGACGCCCCAATGCTAAACAGATCGTTATGACTCGCCAACTTCTGCGTCGCCGGCACCGCCAACCTCAGCTTCCAGTCCGTCTCGCCGTCCAACATGTCCGTCCGCACGAAAACCGCCCCACTCTTATCACTGGTCCGCAGCAGAATCAAATCCGCCGGCACCCGCTCATCCTTCTCCACCATCACAATGTCCCCAACCTTCAGCTTGGACGACGAAACCAGTTCCGGCGGTTTATCAACCCCCCCGAACCGCTTATACTTTTGCGAGTTGACTTCGCGATCGCGCTTGTGCCGCCGCAGATCGTCCACCGCCTCGCGACAGATCGTCACGGCCAGCACGAACCCCAGCGGACCCCAGTACGTGTACAGGTAGCCGATCCGGATGTCCGGGATGAACTGGCTGGCGGCCATGATCAGGAAGTACAGATTCAGAAAGAACCGAAACTGCTCGAAAAGGACCAGTGGCAGGAAGGTGAAAAAGTTGTACTTTTGGTTGCGGATCTCGTTCGGGGGGAACTTTTCGGCCGTCGGACGACCGATCAGGATCGTCCGCGGTTTGAGCTCCTTGGAAGCGCACCATTTCCGCCAGGCCCAGCACCAGCAGCTGGAAGAAAGGAGGGGGTGGTTGTTTAGTATGCTGTTAAAAGTGTTTAGATATTTAATGTTTGAATAACAACGAATCACAATTAATTCTCAAAAGAATCATCTTTTCGGTTAATATTAGTGATTAGGTAGGCCTGGCCATTTTTCAAATCACAGACTTAAGTTTGTGATGCGAATCTTAATAATAATAAAAGAATGCAGACATTTTTCGAACTTAGATTAGAACATTGTAAAGAAGCTGCCCTAGTAGCAACAAGCGTTCCTGTCCCATCCCTCCGAGATCTACCAACTGACACGGTAGGCACACTTTGGTGTCCAACAACTGTTAACCCTCGACAACCTAACCCCGCCTCTAGAAGGGCTTCGATCTGAAAAATCGCAAAACGTTCATTTTTCAAACAATTTTTGATCTTCAAAAAGCATTGGAAAGAAGAATTCTTAATTTCTGGGTTGGAAGTTTTACTTGTTTTATGTGACTTTGCCAATGTTTTTAAAAATGTATTTTTTAGGGTTCAACTTTGGCTGTGTTTTCCTATATTTATAGTAAAAAGAAGTATCAGTTATTTTGGTAGTGTCCCAGACCATGCATCTACGCATTTTTTTAATACTATTTAAGGTGAAACCGTAGATCATTTTTGAAGATAATTGATCATCAATCTAAAATATTCTGTACAAAATTCAATTTAACGAACTTCTGCACCAAAATTATTCAGCATGTGCCGGTTGTTGCCTTCTTGAAGCCGCTGAAGGAGTTCATTTGCAATCATTAATTAATGACGATTTCTATAACTTTGCAAGGAATGGGATAATCGTTACCAAAAAGTATCAGCATGTGTAGGGCACTATTCTGAACAACTTGTAAAAGGAATTTTCGCAAAATATTGATAGGGACGCAAAATTTATATCTTTGAGCGAAAAAATTATGGCAAATGATAAAAGGGCCATTTTATAGCAGAAAATTTGAAAAACAAGCAAAAAATTTAAAAAGTGACTGTAAAAACATGAAAAAAATAGATAGACAAAATGTAAAAAAAGAGGAGGTGGTAGAATAGGCCAAATACTACGGTTAATACCCAAAAATGCGACAGGTAGCCGGATTTTTTATGTTTGTCATAGATCACGAATTTGACTAATTTTCATGCCAAAATGCACAAATATCTCTATACCAATGTAAATAAAAGCAACATTTATTAGATATTTTTTTTGGTATTCAAACATTATTTCTTTGAGTTTTTCTATTGCTTAGAAAATATCACAGTTTGTGAAAAGGCTTTAAACAAAAGAGGTTATATATTATAGTGATATATATTTTTTCCACGTGAGCAATTCTCTACGAAATCGGTTTTTTAATTGAATTTTGATTTTTGTATTTTTTAATCCGGCTGAAACATTTTTGGTGCCCAAAGAAGTCATGTTGCAGCATTAGTTTGTCCATATACAGCAATTTCCCACGAAAACAGCATGATTCGAAAAAAAAGTTCTCCGATCGGGCTCAAAATTTTTCTGGGGGATCCTTGGCCGAAATAATTGGACCCGTATTTTTTTGATTGGCCATTAGGGTGACCTACACCGTGTTAGGGTGGTTCAAAAAATGGCAATTTTCGTCAATTTTCGCAAAAACCACTTTTTTCAAAAAATCATATCTCCGCGCCATTTCATCCGATTTTAGCTGTCCTAGACGCAAAAGAAAGGTGATTAGTTTGGCTATTTGGGAAAAATAGTAGGAAGTTTCAAAAATCTAGCTTAACATTTGAAAAGGTTGAATGGAAACATAAAATGCTGTTTTGAAGGTCTCGGGACCAAAGAGCCTATGTCTGAAAATATTTTTATCGGATTCCTCGGAAAATTTCACATAACATATCAAAAAATGGTGAAGTTATGTTTTCGATACGGGACCATCCATAAACCACGTGGACACTTTTTTGGAAATCTCGTACCCCCCCCCCCCTTCGTGGACAATTGTCCATAAAAAAAAATCTTTTTTGTATGGAGCGTGGACAATCCCCCCCCCCCTCCCTAAAGTGTCCACGGGGTTTATGGATGGTCCCTACTCTGAGATACGATTTTTTGAAAATAAAAACTGGGTTTTTCGACGCACCACACGCAAAAATGGGAAAATGATGAAAACGGGAAAAAATCGACTTTTTTCACTAAAACTGCGATAACTTTAAAATTTCAGCGATGACCTATACATGATAGGATACCAAATTTTTTTTTATTAAAAGACGCAACTTTTGGTACCATAACATCTATAGGTCATCGCTGAAATTTTAAAGTTATCGCAGTTTTAGTGAAAAGAGCCGATTTTTTCTCGTTTTCGTCATTTTCCCATTTTTGCGCGTGGCGCGTCGAAAAATCCAGTTTTTATTTTCAAAAAATCGTATCTCAGAGTATCGAAAACATAACTTCACCATTTTTTGATATGTTATGTGAAATTTTCCGAGGAATCCGATAAAAATATTTTCAGACATAGGCTCTTTGGTCCCGAGACCTTCAAAACAGCATTTTAAGTTTTCATACGACCTTTTCAAATGTTAAGCTAGATTTTTGAAACTTCTTACTATTTTTCCCAAACAGCCAAACTAATAACCTTTCTTTTGCGTCTAGGACAGCTAAAATCGGACGAAATGGCGCAGAGATATGACTTTTTTAAAAAAGTGGTTTTTGCGAAAATCGACGAAAATTGCCATTTTTCGAACCACCCTAACACGGCGTAGGTCACCCTAATGGCCAAACAAAAAAATACGGGTCCAATTATTTTGGCCAAGGATCCTCCAGAAAAAAATTGAGCTCGACCGGAGAACTTTTTTTTCGAATCATGTTGTTTTCGTGGGGAATTGCTGTATAATTTTCCATACAAATTTGGCAGCTGTCCATACAAAAATGGTATATGAAAATTCAAAAATCTGTATCTTTTGAAGAAATTTTTTGATCGTTTTGGTGTCTTCGGCAAAGATGTAGGTATGGATAAGGACTACACAGAAAAAAAATTATACACGGTAAAAAAATTGGTGATTTTTTATTTTACTTTTTGTTACTAAAACTTGATTTGCAAAAAAACACTGTTTTTTACATATGTTTTAGGGAAAATCAAATGCCAACTTTTCAGAAATTTCAGGAATGTAAAAAAATTTTTGACCAAGTTATGAATTGTTGAATCAATACTGATTTAAAAAAAATCGAAATTCTGGTCGCAAAAAATTTTCAAACTTCATTTTTGATGTAAAATCGAATTTGCAATCAAAATGTACTTTAGTGAAATTTTGATAACTTTTAGGTAACTTTTTTGAAAATAGTCGCAGTTATTCATTTTTGAAAATTACTGCCCATGTTTGCACACTTTTGAAGAAAATGTTTTTAAAAAGCTGATAAAATTCTATTAATTTTGCATTTTTGGACTTTTTTTGGACGACTTTTAGTTGCAGAGATATTGCCATGCAAAGGTTTTAAAACAGGGAAAATTGATGTTTTCTAAGCCTCACCCAAACAACTCACCATTTTCTTATGCCGATATCTTAGCAACCTTTAGAGGGGGTGTCATTGGGTCAAATGAAACTAAAATGATGCGCAAATACAAAGATATGGTAAAAACTAGTCACTATAATGTTTAAAGTAGAGATTTTCAAACATTTGGGTACTTTTCGAGCAATTCCAACAAAAATATTTAAAAGTTGATTTTTCAAGAGGTAATTTTTGGTCAAAAATGTACCTCAACTTTACAGACAGCTGTCATAATTAAGATGTGGAATTTGACACAACCCTTTTAACAGAATTCAGTTTCATTGAGAAGTACCTGAGAAATGTTAAAATCCGTAAAAAATCACTTTGACCCAATCTCACCCCCAGACCCAATGGCACCCCCGATGGTACATAAATAATTGAACGAGTTCAACTGAAAAGTGGTCTTAGGCATACTTATGGGAAATTGGACGAGCTTTCGGTAAAAATATTTACGAGACTGAAAAATCAAGTTTGTCATATAGAAATGGCCAAAACTTCTGTTTTTTCAGCATTTTTTATTTTAAAAATCACTGCATCTTCACAAGGAATGAACATAGTAATATGAAGACTTTTATGTAAAATTGTCTGGTAAATCGATTCCCATTATCGGTTTTTAGAAATCTTGACGCTTAGAACCCTTTAAAAAACAATTTTAATAAATAATTTTTGTATGTTTTCAGAAGAAACATACTATCCTGCATTTTTCGCGAGTCTTTTTGTAACATCTTAGCCTCTTTCCTAAAAAAAATTGAACGAAAAAAAATCGAGACATCACCTTAAAATTTAAAAGTACCAGAAAAATTCCTAATTTGAGCTGGAATTGCCCTAAGATCTTTGTATGATCTCATTTTGTTTAGATTATTCCACATTTAATATTTTCATCGGTCATATGGTTCTTTATCTTTTGCAAAGCTAATTTAAGGAGTACTCAAGTTCGCGTAATTTTTAATAGCTCCCGATAGCTGATAACAAACTTCCGGCATCGCAAAACCGACGACCCAACCAAGACACAGACAGATACTTCGCGAACAAAACACACAATAGTACTATGTATCGCTCACAGGTGAAAATCGATACCAGATTTTGCCGTGCACTTTATTTTTAGGTCATCGACGTCACTTTTACGCCACAAACTATACCGCAATGGGGTTTGTAACTAAATATTCATAATAATTACTATTCGCAAAGTGCAAAAACGGGAATTCCCAGAAACACCAAGTCGTGTCGTGGGTGAAAATGAAGTAAATTCCTGCGCCATCATTGATTCGTCACCATCCTCCTCCTCCAGGTCTCTCTCGTGGAGTTACGTACCTCAGCCAGAGGCGACTTTTGCGATTTTTCTCAATCAGCGGAACCGTTTCTTTGGTCACGATGGCCGCAGGATTCGACGACGGGGCGGGCTGCGAGGCGTCCTCCATCCCGCGGATTACTTGTAGCTCATGAATTTTGGTGGCTTTTTCTGCGGACGCGGACCGAGCTTCGAGACCGACGACGACGACGGGTTTTGTAGAAAGTTTTCAAGAAACTATCGGAGGGGCAGAAAACAGCACTTTTTTCGCGAATAAAGAGAACGAACGACTGACATCAGCCAGCAGCAGTCAGTGACGGTGTGTGATGATGCACCCCTCTTTTCCTCCTCTTCGCTCTCTCACATTCATTGACGTTTCTCTCTGTTGAAGTTTTCAACGCACACAACAACGGTACCGTTTCAGTGGGTTGTTGTGTTTACATGAATGAAAGGAGAAGGCCAGAAACAGCGATGACACAACCGACACTCAACTCCAGCGACTCCAGCCCTGGTGAATTGAAGGTGGGTTTACAATCGATGCGTTAGTATCATTGATATATTCAACCCTTAACGTCTGAATTTTGGTTAATTTTGTATTTTTTAGTTTATTTTGTTTGATTGTTTAAAATTTCACTTAACTCCTATTTTTAGTTTTTTTTTTCTTTCATTTGAAATATTGGAGTTTTTTTTAGTTATTTTTAGATGAGCAATGGTCAATTTTTTTTTGAATTTTTATTATTTGCAAATGGCGGCAAAAACAGAATAAAAATGCATTTTTTTATTTTAAAAGCAATCAAACATTAAAATTTGACTGAAATGAGGTCGCAGAACTCGAATTAGTTGTTAAAAGTAAGAAAAAGTATATTTTACGATTTCATTGCCGATTTTTAAATGAACTTTTTTCCACAAATATTCATATTTAAAAAAAAAACATATTTTTTGATTAAAAAAAAATATTTCTTGACTTTTTTTTGATAAGGTCCTATAAACAAATGTAAACATTGAGTGTATCCCTTTCACACCTTATGTCAAAGTCCATCGAAGTAACGGGATACACTCAATGTTTACATTTGTTTATAGGACCTTATCAAAAAAAATCAAGATTTGTTTTTGGAGGACGAAAACAAGAGGGTGCGGCTGCCAATCTTCCGCTTAGTCCAGACCAAAATCCAGCATAAAGCTGTCAGACCAAAGAGTAAAATATTGACATACTCAAGATACTGATTTTGGTGCACACAAATTAAAAAAGGCAATTTTGCCACAAAAAATATTTTTTTCGACTGAAAATCTGTTTTGGAGCTTAGTAAAACAATCTTTCGCTTATAAAATGATTCAATTAATCGGCTAAAATAAATAAATTAATAGATTTTTTTTGTTTACTTCAAAATTATGTGTTTATTTTAAGCTTCTTGAAATAAGATATGCGGAATTGTGAATCTTCTTCTTACAACACTCCCTTGGACAAAAACCACAACTTTTGAGAAAATTGAGAAGCATGCCGCCGAATGTTATTTTTTGAAAAAAAAATGTTTATCAGCAAAATTAAAAATTGTAGTCGAACTTTTTTTAAGCTTTAATCTTTAATGAAAAATTAAATATGCAGTCAAAAAATACTTCACAGATTCTTTTTATAAAGAGCACCGTTTTCAAGATAAAGCCACCCAAAAAAATTGGCTCTTTTTTGTTTTTTTTTTTTAAATAGTGTCCAAATAGTTTTTTTTAAAGTTCAGGAAATTTACAATTCAATTGCCAAATTTGAATATTGGGCCTCGAGGCATCCCTTGAGAAATCTGATTCTATGACAATTTCCGGAATTCCATTTCCCGGAATGGACGTTTTCCGGAATGGACATTATCCGGAATGGACGTTTTCCGGAATGGACGATATCCGGAATGGACATTATCCGGAATGGACGTTTTCCGGAATGGACGATATCCGGAATGGACATTATCCGGAATGGACGTTATCCGGAATGAAATTTCCCGGAATGGACGTTTCCCGGAATGGACATTTCCCGGAAAAATTAATTTTTTATATTACCTGATTTGACAATGGCTGGAATCTTGCCTACTCGATTTCTTGTGGTTAAGTATTATTTAGTTTGTACCCCGTTGGTTTGACCTAGTCACATTGAAGGAACTCGATATTTTGACAGATTCCATGACAATTTCCGGAATTCCATTTCCCGGAATGGACGTTTTCCGGAATGGACATTATCCGGAATGGACGTTTTCCGGAATGGACGTTATCCGGAATGGACAGTATCCGGAATGGACGTTATCCGGAATGAAATTTCCCGGAATGGACGTTTCCCAGAATGGACATTTCCCGGATTTTTTTTTATATTTCCTGATATGAGAATGAATGGAATCTTGCCTACTCACTTACTTGTGGTTAAGAATTATTTAGTTTGTACTCCGTTGGTTTTGACAACAATATGAATATAAATACATGAATGATAAAAAGAAAGTGAAATGTTCGGACATGAACAATAGAAGCAAGTGTTGACTATTGAAACAATACTTTATCAACCACCACGAGATGTAACAATGTAGATCGATAGATATTAGATGTTTTTTACATTCTTTCAATGTGTTGTTATGTAATAATTTTCCCTTCTTTTGTTAATCATTTGACTTACGTGACTAAATTCTACCATATTTTACTATAAAGCAGAATGATTATTTTCAAAGAAGGGAAAACCTCAAGAAAATAAAAAGCTTTTCGGAAAATTAATGTGTAATAAGTCCAGTCAAGAAAATAAATAGCTTGAGTGTATTTTTAAAGCATGAAAAACCTCAAGGAAAAATACATTATACATTGATTTTCTGAAAAGCTTTTTTTTATCTTGAGATTTTCTCTTCTTTAAAAATACACGTTCTTTCATCAAAGTAATGGGATTTTATGTAAGAATTATCCCTTCTTTTGTTAATTCTACTAAATTTCAACTAGTTTTTGTTAAGGAACTCTGCACTATAAAGAAGAATGTGTTTTTTTAAAGAAGGGAAATCCTCTAGAAAAAAAAGCTTTCAGAAAATCAATGCATAATGTATATTTTCTTGAGGTTTTCCCTTCTTTAAAAATACACGATCTTTAATCGATGTGATGGAATTTCGTGTAAGGAATTTCCCTTCTTGTGTTAATCAGTTGACTTTTATGACTAAATTCTACCAAATTTTATTATAAAGCAGAATGTTTATTTTCAAAGAAGGGAAAACCTCTAGTAAATAAACAGCTTTTCAGAAAATCAATTTATAATGTGTACTTCCTTGAGGTTTTTCGTTCTTTAAAAATACACTCAAGCTATAAATTTTCTTGGGGTTTTCCCTTCTTTGAAAATAATCACCCTGCTTTATAGTAAAATTTGGTAGAATTTAGTCACAATAGTGACCTGATTAACACAAGAAGGGAAATCTCTTACACGAAATTCCATCACATCGATTAAAGATCGTGTATTTTTAAAGAAGGGAAAACCTCAAGAAAATATACATTATACATTGATTTTCTGAAAAGCTTCTCATGTCTGCCTGTGTGGAACAATCGGACCGCGAACTGGACTCACAATCGAGAGGTCGCCGGTTCGAATCCCGAGGCAGACGCAAAATGTTGAAAAATAGGGGGGCACCTATGCTTATGATTTTCTGAAAAGCTTTTCATTTTTCTAGAGGTTTCTCTTCTTTGAAAAAAAACATTCTGCTATATAATAAAATTTGGTAGAATTTAGTCACAAAAGTCAACCGATTAACACAAGAAGGGAAATTCCTTACACGAAATTCCATCACATCGATTAAAGATCGTGTATTTTTAAAGAAGGGTAAACCTCAAGAAAATATACATTATGCATTGATTTTCTGAAAGCTTTTTTTTCTAGAGGATTTCCTTTCTTTAAAAAAAAAACACATTCTTCTTTATAGTGCAGAGTTCCTTAACAAAAACTAGTTGAAATTTAGAAGAAATTAACAAAAGAAGGGAAAATTCTTACATAACAACACATTGAAAGAATGTAAAAAACATCTAATATCTATCGATCTACATTGTTACATCTCGTGGTGGTTGATAAAGTATTGTTTCAATAGTCAACACTTGCTTCTATTGTTCATGTCCGAACATTTCACTTTCTTTTTATCATTCATGTATTTATATTCATATTGTTGTCAAAACCAACGGAGTACAAACTAAATAATTCTTAACCACAAGTAAGTGAGTAGGCAAGATTCCATTCATTCTCATATCAGGAAATATAAAAAAAAATCCGGGAAATGTCCATTCCGGGAAACGTCCATTCCGGGAAATTTCATTCCGGATAACGTCCATTCCGGATACTGTCCATTCCGGATAACGTCCATTCCGGAAAACGTCCATTCCGGATAATGTCCATTCCGGAAAACGTCCATTCCGGGAAATGGAATTCCGGAAATTGTCATAGAATCATTTTGACAACAATATGAATGATAAATACATGAATAATAAGAAAGAAAGTAAAATGTTCGGACACGAACAATAGAAACAAGCAAGTTGACTATTGAACCAATACTTTATTAACCACCACGAGATGTAACAATGTTGATCGATAGATATTAGACAAACAATATATGTTTTTAACATTCTTTTAACGTGTTGTTATATAATAATTTTCCCTTCTTTTGTTAATCAGTTGACTTTTGTGGCTAAATTCTACCAAATTTTACCATAAAGCATAACGATTATTTTCAAAGAAGGGAACACCTATAGAAAATAAAAGCTTTCATAAGATCAAAGTATAATGTGTATTTTCTTGAGGTTTTCCCTTCTTTCAAAAAATACAGATCTTTCATCAAAGTAAGGGAACTATACCCTTTTTCATCCTATTTCTATTATTGGCCTATCAGTACTTTGATCATTAATTACAGCTTACATAAAGTGTTTAAGTAGTAGGGTAGAGTAGTCATCAATGAGACACGGGGAACAATGATAAAATGGCTCTCACAAGTCGTAGTTTCAACCAATCAGGCTCATATTTGAGGGAAAGGTGTGTCTACTGGATACACGTCTGCCATATTAGTGGCTTTGGTTATGGACGCTCCCTTGAAAAGTAAATCATAAATGTTTGATTCTGGGGTGTAAAAGTAAATTATGGAAAAAAAAAACTTTTTCGCTCGTAGGCTGCCGTTTACACAAAAAATAATATTTCTTCAAATTTCTTTCGACGTTCTATAGGGATTAAGTTGGGCTACAATGTCCTTTCATTAGATTTGGCCAAAATTTAGAATATAACCAGAATCCAGGGCTGTCTCATTGTTCCCCACTCATTTCAGCCCATGGGTAACAATGAGACACTTTGTTTTTTCTTCAATAAACTTTTCAAAATCGATCTTTCAAAACATGAATTAAAAGTGATTTTTGGCATATTTATAGAGTTTAAACTTCATTTAACCAAAAATACAAAGTTATTTGGTATTAATATATGGATTTTACAAAATTTAAATACTTTTTAGTATAACTTTTGTTATAAAAAGTTTCATGTTGGCAAAATTGCTCTAAAATGTTCAAGGCAAGTCACCTGCAATTGAACAATACAAAAACATGATGTATTGCTAGAAAAATTTTGATTTTCGTAGAGTGTCTCATTGTTCCCCAGCTGTCTCATTGTTCCTGCCAAGTGCGTCTACAATGAGACAGTTGAATAACTCTGGCTGTAGATGTCGGATCGATCTCATATTTTGGTCAATATTAGAGCACATTAAAAGAAAGATAATGCAACTAAAAGCTCATTAAAACATGCTGATGAAAAAATTAGAATAATCGTTGAAGGTTGAAAACCAAAAGTGTCTCATTGATGACTACCCTACCCTAATAAATAGCTCAAATAAAAGTGAGCAAGCAACTCTTCATTGTTGATACATCTGAACATTTTGATTTATTAGCGGAAAACGGCAAAAGTGATGAGAATTGGTCGAACGGCTTAGAGTGATTAAAATGGGTATATTTCCCCTAATGGGATTTCATATAACAATTTTCTTTTTTTGTTAATTCTACTAAATTTTACCTAGCTTTTCGTTACAGAACTCTGCACTATAAAGAAGAATGTTTATTTTCAAAGAAGGGAAAACCTCTAGAAAATAAAAAGCTTTCATAAAATCAAAGTATAATGTGTATTTCCTTAAGGTTTTCCCTTCTTTAAAAATTAACAGTCTTTCATCATTGTGATGGGATTTCGTGTAAGAGATTTCCCTTCTTGTGTATATCAGTTGACTTTTGTGACTAAATTCTACCAAATTTTATTATAAAGCAGAATGTTTATTTTTAATGAAGGGAAAACTTCAAGAAAGTACCTTGATTGTCTGAAAAGCTTTCTATTATCTTGAGGTTTTCCCTTCTTCAAACATTCTGCTTTATGGTAAAATTTGACAGTCAACCGATTAACACAAGAAGGAAAATCTCTTACGTGGAATCCAATCACATTGATGAAAGATCGTGTATTTTTATAGAAGGGAAAACCCCAAGAAAATACACGTTATACAATGATTTTTTGAAAAGCTTTATATTTTTTAGAGGTTTTCCCTTCTTTGAAAATAAACATGCTGCTTTATAGTGCAGGGTTCTGTAACAAAAAACTAGGTAAAATTTAGTAGAATTCACAGAAAAAGAAAATTCTTATATAAAATTCCATTACTTTGATGAAAAATCGTGTATTTTTAAAGAAGGGGAAAACCTCTAGAAAATACACATTATACTTTGATCTTATGAAAGCTTTTTATTTTATAGAGGTTTTCCCTTCTTTGAAAAAAATCATTCTGCATTATGGTAAAATTTGATAGAATTTAGTCACAAAAGAAGGGAAAATTCTTATGTTCTTATGTTGAATGTTAAAAACATCTAGTGTTTGTCTAATATCTATCGTTCTACATTGTTAGATCTCGTGGTGGTTAATAAAGCATTACGGTTCCACAGAACAGACTATGCTAAGCACGGTCCTATCAACAGAATGATGGAAACATATAACAAATACAGTGACACAATCGATTTTACTATGACTAAATCCGCTATGAAAAAACAGTTTTATAGCCAAAGAAGATATTTATAACTTAAATAATGTTCACCTGTAATTGGTAATTAAATAAATCTTTTCCAGTTCCTGAGGGGAACACCCATGAAGAGTACCGGGGCCGGCATTTACAAAACGTATTCAGTGGCAGTTTTTCACTCAACTAATGCTAACATGTTTAGGTTAATGTTAACATTTCATAGGTCGCCTCCCTAAGGTGTCGTGATAAGGTCCAGTTTGTGACGATACACTACCTTCCCTTTACTAATCAATCGAATCCAGAAGGGAAAAGATCACCAGTTGTGTTGGTCCTAGCCGAGATTTGAACCCCGATCTAAAGCTTACGAGGCGGAAGCGTTACCACTAGGCTACGTGGCTCGATCGATCAATGTAGTCTACGTTTGTTTGACGAATAAATAAATAAATAAAAAGTATTGGTTCAATGGTCAACGGTTGCTTATATTGTTCGTGTCCGAACATTTTACTTACTTTCTTATTATTCATGTATTTATCATTCATATTGTTGTCAAAATATCGAGTTCCTTCAATGTGACTAGGTCAAACCAACGGGGTACAAACTAAATAATACTTAACCACAAGAAATCGAGTAGGCAAGATTACATTCATTGTCAAATCAGGTAATATGAAAAACTAATTTTTTCCGGGAAATGTCCATTCCGGGAAACGTCCATTCCGGGAAATTTCATTCCGGATAACGTCCATTCCGGATAATGTCCATTCCGGATAACGTCCATTCCGGAAAACGTCCATTCCGGATAATGTCCATTCCGGAAAACATCCATTCCGGGAAATGAAATTCCGGAAATTGTCATAGAATCGAGAAATCTATTTTTTTCTGTTTTTATATTTCTTTGCATATCATACAGGGTGACCACTCAAATCCCATTTTCAAATTCCCGACTTTTATATAAGCTCAAAAAATAGGCATTTCTTATCTAAATAATGATTTCAAACAAAACAATTTTTATAAAAAAGTTAATATCAACCATCGAAATAATTTGAACAAATTTTAAAAAAATCAAACTATTTACAATTTTCGTTAAAAAAGGAAGCTCAACAACAAACTCCTAATAAAAATACTTGAAAAATGGAAGCACTCATTGTTTTGATTCAGAGTAAATACATAAACAAATAATGGTCTTTGGAAAATAACTGAATGCTTAAAAATACTTCTAATTTCAATGTTAATTTTTAAAACTGGAGAACGTATAGTTTTTGATACTTCATTTCAATATAACATATTATTTTTGATTTTATTTTATTTAAAATCATAGAACGCTTTAAACTTGACTACACGATTTCAAAGAATTTAGAAAAATATCTAGAAATTCGTTTTTTTTAAGTTCCCTTCTAAATTTTGTAAATTTTGATCTGATTTATCCAGTTGTCGGTATTTAACCCAGGGGTGCTCAAAGTTTTTGGATGCCGGGCCAAATTTTAAGCTCAAAAGAGCTTGCGGGCCAAACGTACAAAAAAGATTATTAAAAAAATTACATTATTTTTATTTAAAATATATTAAAAAAGTATTTGGAAATTTCGGTTATTTTTTGAACATTTTCATTATTTAAAAAAATATCAATCAAAAATTTGCAGTTTTCCATCAGATTTGTTGATTTTATTGTTTATGGTATTTGAAAAATTTGTATTGAGTTGAAATTCATAGAAATTTTGAAGTTTGTTTTTTTAATTTCAAATTGGTGACATGAAATATGAACAGTTTATGTAACGGCGTAATTTTATCTTTAGTGTAACTATAAAAAATCGTTGCAACATTATTTTCCCACAATTAGGCCGATGCTAATATTTCAAAAAGTTTTTGTCCATCCACTCTAGCCATATTCGAGTGAAGGCAGAAAAATAAAAATATGAAATTTCAAGCCAGAATATCCACATCTCAATAAAAAAAATAGATAATGTATTATACACCCAGCACAGTTGGTACCAATAATTATTTTCCAAAAATTAGGATTCGACAAAAAAAACCGTTTCAACGTAAAAACACTTTTTGCAATACTACTGTTCATCGATAATTCTATAATTCAAATTAGTTTTGAATAAACCAAAACATGCTCAAAATTGTTCTTAAATTTTCATTGAAATTTTGAAGTTTTTTTTAATATTATTTGTCCCTTATTTTTCGAGCCGATTTTGAAGGGTGGGGGAGGGTTGGACTGAAAAGGCTTTGTAAAATTTTGAAACGGCCTTATTTCTCCAATTTCAATATTTTGTCAGCCTGAATCAGATGGTAATCAATCAGATTCGTTATCAAACCGTAATAAATTTGAATCCCGAATAAAAATATTTTTGAACAAAATATTTGTGTCGTAAAATGGGGATCAAAATATGTTTTAAATAAAATTTCATTTGAAAAGTTATAACTCACTACATATGGTCAACGGGCCATTTTACATAAAAAAATAAAAACAGTATAAAAATTGATATTACGAGACATGGTTTCAACATTTTGATGAAAAAAGTGTTTTAAAATGCATTATACACCTGTCCAGTTGTTTTGCCTTCATTAGTTTCAAAAATATCAAAGTATTGATGAAAATTTTATTTTTTGCGAATTGGAATTTCATGAAAATTCTAAACATTTTTAAATAAACCCAAACATGCTAAATATGATTATCAATGTACAAAAATGCTTTTTAGATTGTTTTCAGTTGATTAGACTTCTAATTTCATGAATGTTTTGAAGTTTTTTGGAAAAAATATTTGTTTTGCCCCCTGATTTTTCAGACAAATTTTGAAGGGGGGGGGAGGGGGGGCGACATACACTTTGAAAAATATTTGCAACGGCCTTAATGAATATTTTCCACCCAAAAAACCATTGCCCAACTCTTTCACAGTTGATCACGCGCGGTTATATGTACGGTTTTAAATAACTTTTCTATAAGTAGTATGGATTTCAATTAGTTTCGGGATTTTTGCTTTTTTTTTGTTATCTAGGCTTTTCGCAATTTTCAAACCCGTTGTAGCATCAGTTGCTGATCTTCAAATCGAGGAAGCATCAATGTGTGTGTGGGTGAGAGAGTGATTGTGTTTTTTCTGTATATTTTTCAGTTAATAATAATTTAATTATTTTATTTATTTGAAGAAAATAATTTAAATATGCTGATTAATCCCATTACACTAAAAATAAATGATAACTAAGTATGCTTTTGAATCGGTCGTTTTAATGAAACATCTAAATCCTACATTCAAAATAAAACAAATGGTTGAATAATGAATGTTTACTCCTTATCGCTGTAAGAGTTTAAAATCAAAATATCAATTATGAGTTAAATCATTTACAACCTCGAATTTCGCTTAAATATATAATAATGTAAAGGACAATATAAACTTCTCTCTACTCTTACAGTTGATAGAATGAGTTTAACAACAAACATGTTAAAACTGTGATTAATCAGCATTGCTTTTACCTGAGAAAATGGTTGGTTTAGTAATACGACAGTCAATTTAATCATGCACGGCTTCGTCGCGTTGTTTCTGCCGTGGTTTAAAATATAAAAAATATAAATCATGCATCTTTAACACTATACAATCACAAGTATAAGTTTAATAATAAATAAAACTAACTCTACTTGATTCGCCCGCAATACCTTTCGGGGTATATCCTAGGGTTCTACCTCTCCTACTAACATTGAGTCCAAAACCTCCCTACAAACATCTATACCACTAAGGTGACGCGCACTTTAGATAGGTGTTTACTAACATTCCTTCATTTCCCCGAGGATAGCTTGGACCCGGCGTGGACCCCCTTATGCCCTGGGCTGTATTACACACTCATCAAAAGATGAAGACATGGTATCTCCCGTGTTGGATTATTGTTCCGGATGAGGGTCTAACACAACCAGACCAAACAGTGGGATAAGCGTTGTGGAGCCTTCCGGTGGTGGGGCGTCCTCCAAATGCTAATGCTAATGCTAAAAAACCATTGCCCAACTCTAGTTGGAATCTTTTTTCAAATATTCAATCAATATTAAAACAGATTAATAACTTTACGCTGGCCATTATCGTTAAAATCAGGTTCTATTTTTCAAGTAGTTTTTAATTAACTTTGTTGTTGTTTTCAGTTAAGTTTGTTTGATAAATAGATCCTGTTTGATGAACAAAAATTAGTAAAAATCTGTTGATACAAAAAAAATATTATGAAAACCTGTGTTAAATGCATTTAATATTTATTAGGATTTTTAATGTCTTAAAGGGCCTTTTTATTCTGAAATAGGATAAAATAGTAAAATAGGAACCTTAAATTTAAAATAAGATAATTTATTGAATTATATTTGAAAATTTTACAAAATATGACAAAATTATTCAAGAGTTAGGAAATAATTTTCAAACAAGTATGTTTTTTGACAAAAAATCACAAAATTTCGACTTTTTCCCCGACTTTCCCGACTTGAATGGCCACCCTGCAGGAACCAAAGGTCGTATCAACAAAGTTTAAGAAAGCAAAATATAAGAAATTTTCTCCGCCTTAAAAAAAATCAAGATTAGGCAAACATGCGCAGTATTTTTTTTTTTTTTAATTGGAGACTTGCTTCTATCATTAAAAATACCTTAAAGTGACTAAAACATGAAAACAGTGAACACTTTTTAATTTCACCGACGTACTTTTTGTTTGCAAAGTTAGTTTTACATTAAAAAAAAAAGAAAAAAATACCTGTTTTTGTTTTTTTAAACGCTATTTTTCAAAAAAAAATAGAACTAGTTCAAATATTTCTAGCCCGTTCTGGAATTTATTGAAAAGATGGCAAGTTATCAAAAAAAATAAAAGAGATTTTTTCGCAAAATTAATGTCACGAATTAATTAAAAAAATATTCTTAGGAATGGTAGAGAAGTTCTCAAAGAACCTCGGGAAGTTAGCTAAAAATGGCTCTAACTTGGTAACAGTGCAGTTTATCAAAATTTCACTAAAGTACTTTTTGATTGCATATTAAATTTTAAAATTTCTTGCGACTATTATTTAGATTTTTTGAAAAAGTCAGTATTGATCCAAAAATTCATTACTCGGTTAAAGGCACATTCTGGAAATTTCTGAAAAGTTGGCATTCGATGTTCCCTAAAGCATATCAAAAAAATTAAAAATTAAAATAGTATTGTGTGCAAATCAATTTTTTGTGACAAAAAGTGTAATTAAAAATGACAAAAAAAAAAATACCGTGAATCATTTTTTCCAGTGTAGTCTTTATCCATTTATCCATACCTACAACTTTTCGAAGACACCAAATCGATCAAAAAATTCCTTCAAATGATACAGATTTTTGAATTTTCATATATCATTTTTGTATGGACAGCTGTAAAATTTGTATGGAAATTAAGTAAACTGTGCGCGCTACCGGACGCGTTTTTTTCCTCTGTCATTTTTTGGTCCCTAAATTTCGCTTAAAAAGAGTAAAATTTGTATCACTTGGAGACTTAGGTGTCCTTTTCGGCAATTACGAAGTGGCCATCGATGAAACGTTCCTGTTGTTCCAGCCCCGTGTACCAGAAATGTCCTTACTGAACCAACGCCATTCAAGTACTGCTGGATGTGGACGAGAATTTGCTTCAACATTTGCAACGGGTTCCAACAATTGCTTACTGATTGACTGTGCTGAGTGATGGCCATCGCCCGGAAACTTCTAAGGTCAAGCCGCTTGCTGTCGTTCGTGTGGTGCAAGAATTCGGCAACCTGATCGCAAGTTTCATCAAGTTTGAGAATGTCGCAAAATGTCCTAAGCCTTGGATTATTTATTTGGTGAGAGCTTTCCATTATTATTTTCAAAAAACTCTTACATCCACTCTAACATTCATTCATTTCACTGAAGACAACTACGCCAACCATATTATATACGCGGTAGGGTGTTCCCTTGGTCGTTCGCTGTGAGTTGTGGATTGCCTGCTTCTCTAATGAAGGTTCGACTAGGGGGGCATGCTTATTAATTTCTCGTCGCTCCATACCCTCAGTGACGTGATGGGAGCAAGGGCGTCTATGCAAAGTGTCCCTACACCCGCTACAAATTTCCGGTGCTTGGGGAGGGAAGAGGGAAACCATTTTGTTTTATGCGCCGGTATTTGTAGCATTAAAATTCGTGCAAAAAAACTTATGCACGTGGGTGTACAGATTACGGAGTAAAAGATGATCGAATTGTTCACCTAGCGCTCACATGTGTTTCAGGACCAAGTTGCCTGCGGGTATGGGGATCATACATACATACATACATACATACCTACAACTTTTCGAAGACACCAAATCGATCAAAAAATTCCTTCAAATGATACAGATTTTTGAATTTTCATATATCATTTTTGTATGGACAGCTGTAAAATTTGTATGGAAATTATATGAACAAACTAAAGATGCAAAATTGCTTCTTTGGGCATACCAAAGGCACCAAAAAAGTTTCAGCCAGATTTAAAAAACAAAAATTAAAAGAAAAAAAACCATTTCGTAAAAAATTGCTCTATACTAAAAAAAAAAGCCTAATCAGATAAAAGGAAGAAGGTCCAACAAACAAAATTTTATTTTATTGCTTTTTGGGTGTTTTTGAATATAATGCCCCTGACTCAAAGCGGTTTCAAAAACACCCAAAAAGCAAAAATTTAGCACTGTTTATTTGTTTATAAAACAGCAAGTGCAAAATTGCGGACAACAGTCAACAGAAAAAAGCAGATAAGACAGCTTTAATTAACACACAAAGGTGGATAAATTGGATATCTTATCAGGCAGATGATTCATCAAGTTTTCTCCCTTTTAAAAGCAGTAATCTGGGCTGGCCCTACGCTGCAAGGGTGTTGGCACATAACTAGTTAGACCCACACGCACAGTGCCAAAAAAAAAAACATTTGAAGGCCACACTATTTCCAGGGACCAATTTCGCACCTAATCGATCCACCCAAAAAAAAGGGGAGATGCACACTTTCAAGGACGTTCCAAGGCAAACAAAGCGCTACACTTACCAGAACAAATTTTTCAGAAAGTTCCCCAGCTTGAATGGTTCTTTCCGCCGGTATCGCAAGGAACGTGCACCACCGTACGTGGTTCGCGGGACACCCCGTCCGGACGAGGCAGGTTCGCGTTCGAGAAGTAGCTCTGCTTCTGAGTCACTGATTTCGAAATCGCGCAGTTCCACATTCATCTCCCACCGAGCCAGCCGTCAGAGGGAGGCTAATCTTTATCAGGCCGTGCCAGGGCGGCCCCTTTCTTCCGCGGTTCACTGGCACTGATGTGTTTTTGTTACTTTCTTTCACTCTTGATTGTGTCAGAAATTTTCACTGCAGAGCAATTTGAGACAATTCGACGTTTTTTTTCTAAATTAATATTCAAGACACTTTCATTCGTTGTAATTCACCATTTTAAGCAACACTAGTGGCAAATAAACCGCCTAACCGACCAACCCGCGCGCCACACTACTCAGCCAGGTTGTTTTCATTGCTTATCAGTGGCGATTTTGGTTCCGGAGCTGATAAAACTTATCACCACGCAATTTCGAGGAAGAATCGACCGCCGAGCGAACACAGTGCACGAATGACCGCGAAGGAATTTGCAACACAAAGCAAAACAAACGAAAATGTCAAAGCATGACAGTAGTGGATGCACTGGGAAAAAATTACCCCGCTCTTTTGGATTTTGAAACTTATCGTTTGTTTGGTCGATGAGGGCAAGTACAGTGAAATGAGAGAGTCGACACCAGCGCCTCGTGTGGGAGTTAGCAGAACCTCTATCGCAAAATTGAAAATGTTGACCAAGCTGAAGCAATGTCCAATTTTTTTCATATTTTTTCTTGAAATTAAGTCCTAAAATTGAGCTTTGGTTGCTTATTTTACTAAACGCAACGATTAGGCTTATTTTTAGAAATTTCATTATTTCAAAACTTCATAATTTCGTATTTTTATGATTTTAAAAAATTTGATATTGTCCGTTTCTTTCAAAGGTACACGCCGCGCGGCATTTCTGAATGTGCCGCAGACACTGTTGCCAGCGATTTTCTGCACTTTTGGTGCAATAAAAAACATATTCGGCAACAATGCCATGCAATTCGAAGAGGAAGATCAACAAAAACAAAACGAGCAGTATGTGATTTGACAGCGCGCATTTGCCGAAAGTGCGGCGCGTCGTTTCGAGGCTGATATGCCGCGTGTCTTTCTCGGGAATACGCGCAATATTCAGCACGAAAACAGCATGGAATAAAACAAAAGTGCTCGGATTCAAGTTTCAAAAATCTAGCCTAAAGCAGTATACGCACTTCGGAAGGAATCGGTCAAGAAAAATTTCAAATGGGCAACAGCGGCAGAGTAAGCAAACCAGAGAGGGTGAAGAAAAGCCCCAAGAAATCGTTCCCTCTTCTTTGTTCTGCTGTTCGTAAAGCTGTTTCTAGACCCCTTTCCTTCCGATCAGCGTACTAGCCTTAACATATGAATAGGTCGAATGAAACTTTAAAATGCCGTTTTGACGGTGTCTGGACCAAAGAGCCTATGTCTGGAAATATTTTTATCGGATTCCCCGGAAATTTTTACATAATATACTAAAAAATGGAAGAAGTTCATTAACAGGATTCCGAGATATGATTTTTTGAAAATAAAATCCGTGTTTTTCGACGCACCGCGCGCAAAAACACAAAAATGACAAAATCGGCAGAAAATCAAATTTTTCCACAAAAACTAACTCAAAAATTTCAGCGATGTCTGGGTACCAAAAGTTGCGTCTTTCATATTCGAAAATTTGATAAAGTGAATACAATGCACAGCCTCAAAAAAGTGTATAAATAACACTTATTTTTATCAAAATATCTGAGATCCGGCCTCAAAAAAAGTGTATCAAAAACACTAAAGTACTTATAACTTTTAATAGTGTTGTCAGATCTTCAATCTCTTGGGCTCGTTGGAAAGTCTTTTGATTAGGTACCTATCCAACGATGGGTCGCATGATGAATAAAATATTTGAGATCCAGCCTCAAAAAAGTGTATAAATAACACTTAAGTGCTCATAACTTTTGATGGGGTGGTCAGATTATAATGTTATGAACTCGTTTGAAAGATCTTTCAAATACCTTTCTAACAATATATAGCATGACGAGTTTTCTTACAAAAACCACCCTTTTTACAATCTTCCGAAGTTTAGCTAAAATCGTTTTTTTTAGTATAACTTTTGAAGTACTTTTCTAAACTTAATAATATTAACCAGGGTCTTGTGGGACGGATCCCAAGACGGATAGAATGATCAAATCGGTTAAGCCAGTCCGGAGATAATCGTGTGCATATTTTTCGGTGCACGGACTCACATCCAGACACACGCACATACATTTGTTCAGAATTTGATTCTGAGTCGATAGGTATACGTGACGGTGGGTCTACGAGGTCGAATAAAGAAGTTCATTTTTCAAGTGATTTTATAGCCTTTCCTCATTGAGGTGAGGAAGGCAAAAAAGGCAACTTAGCATAAAAATTCAAAAGTCAGTCGATAGTACCAAGGATAGAACTTTTAATTTCTTACCTCCTGTTAACTTTATTTTATTCCAAAAGATCAATTTTTTTCTTCTTAAAATTGTTGAATATACGTTAACACATCTGTTATCAACTATATATAACTCTTTATTTCATATACTGGGAAACTAAATTTGTCGTGTTCTTAAACAAGTTTTTAAAGAAAAAGTTCACAAATTTTACGCGCCCAAAAATTGATGTTCATTATTTTGAAGCAAACATTTTTTCTCGTCATTTGCAACCATTTTCATTAAGATTGATGCAGGGAATCATGAGAAATAATCGATTTTGTTCAATCCGGCAGAAAGGCATACGATTTTAGGCAAGTAACCTCCTTCTGGCGCCACCTACATTTCTAGAGTTTTGCCTTCCTCACTTCACTGAGGAAAGGCTATAAAATCACTCGAAAAACGAACTTTTTAGTTAGACCTCCTAGACCTACCTTCATTTGTACTTATCGACTCAGAATCACCAGCTGAGCAAATGTCTGTGTGTTTGGCTGTATGTAGACATGTGTACCAAATCAATGTCACTGGAATATCTAATCACAGGCTCAACCGATTTTGGCCGGAATGGTTTTAATCGATCCGTCTTAACGTCCCCTAAGTTGCTATTTAAATTCATGCAGTTTTCTCAAGTATTTAAAAAGTTATGTTAAAAAAAATGTTTCATATTAAATTAAAATTATGGTAAAAAGGGTGGTTTTTTCATGAAACCCGTGAAACCCTCACATGTTATATATTTTTAAAAAGTATATGAGAAGACCTTTCTTGTGGATTAAGAATTTTCAAGATCTGACTTACCTAACTAAAATTACAGGCAGTTTAAAAATTTTTCTGAATTTACATAACCTCAAATGGTCCCGCCACGAAAAAAGTCTTGTAGAGGGATGCCATTTTCCTGAAAGGCGGTGTCTGTATAATCTTGACAAAAAGTCTGTAGGAAGTCTGTTTTTTTTACTCGTCACTTATTTTTATTAGGACCTCTTAGGTGCTGCGATCATGTTAGGGGAGATCCATAAACCATGTGGACACTTTAGGGGATTATTATCACTCTATAAATGAGAGGAAGGCACCAACCACCTAAAGGTGGATTAAGTTACGTTTTTTTTTTAAAAAAAGGTCCAATAAACTATTGTGTTTCACATGTTTATAGGACCTAATAAAAAAAGGTCTAGGTTTGAAACCACGTTTGAAACATAGTTGCGCTGTAAACCCTCAATAAACATCGTCAAATAACGATTTTTAATGCAACCCAAACATGCTAAAAATGATTCTAAACCTAATTCTAAACGCAGGGGATTGCATTTAAAATTGATTTCAGCTGATTGCACTTAAATTCCCATTAAAATTTTGAAGTTTTTGGAAAAAATATTTTTTTGCCTTCCGATTTTTCGGGCCAACATTGAAGGGAGGGGGGGAGAAAATTTACTTTAAATAAAATTTGTATACCAGCCTAAATATAAAAAAAAAGTTGAATCAAGTCTTGTAAAAACTGATCGTACAAAATATCTTTTTCTTCGTGTATAAACACACCACATTCAACGGCTGTGCACTTGGTCGATGAGGCGCGAAAACAACAGCAAGAGAGAGAAATCAAAAGAGAGCGGGAGATCGCGCAGTCGCGCAATGTAAACAAACACAAAGCATAAAACGGCGAGAGAAAGAAGCAAGAGCATCGTCCGCATCCTCCGCATCAGCAACATAAATGCCTTTGGATTGGCGAAATTTTCGCACATAAACAAACCAACCTACACACGGTCCGGTTCGGTGGTTTCTGGTGCTGAGCGCGCGCGTACGACTGTGTCCTTGGCCAGTGTTGGGTTGTTCCTTTCGTTGGGTCCTTGGAAAAGTAACTGCTAGTGTTCATTTGTGAAGAAAAAAAATGTTCAACATCCGGTCGTCCCCGAAAAAGTCCTCCGGCGCTGGTCCGCTGCAGGGCTACAAAATTACCAACGAATTGAGGAGCAAGAAATACGGAGTGGCCGCCGATTCGCTCCGGATGCTAAGGAAGAAGGCTGAAGAAAAGTTCAAGGTGAATGACCCAGATTGTGGTGGGGAAGGGATTTGGTGGTGTGGTGGCAGGAATCGAGACAAAAACCCATTCAGAAATTGTGTGTGGTGTTTGTTGAGTAAAGTAGATTTTTTTTTCTCGATTTGCTACTGTGAGCAAGTTCTCTTATTTGGGACTTCCCAATGACAGGATTAACGAAGGAGGTTGGGGTACAGTTTTTTTAGGAATCTTTTTGCCAAAAATGCTGCTTGAAGAAATTACAAATTTAAGAATTAAGGAATTTAAGAGAATTTAAGAATTTAAAAATTTAAGAATTTAAGAAGAATTTAAGAATTTAAGAATTAAAGAATTTAAGAATTTAAGAATTTAAGAATTTAAGAATTTAAGAATTTAAGAATTTAAGAATTTAAGAATTTAAGAATTTAAGAATTTAAGAATTTAAGAATTTAAGAATTTAAGAATTTAAGAATTTAAGAATTTAAGAATTTAAGAATTTAAGAATTTAAGAATTTAAGAATTTAAGAATTTAAGAATTTAAGAATTTAAGAATTTAAGAATTTAAGAATTTAAGAATTTAAGAATTTAAGTATTTAAGAATTTAAAAATTTAAGAATTTAAGAATTTAAAAATTTAGGAATTTTAGAACGCTGGAATAAAGCCACGGGAGATAAAATGCTCTGGCGGTTTTACTCCAAGAACCCGACGGACGCAGCGCAATGCCACCGTTGCCAGAAATTCGGGCACAGCTCGCGGAACTGCAACCTTAGGCCCCGCTGCGTGAAGTGCGGTGAATCACACCTCTCTGAAACTTGTGCACTGCCGCGCAAGGCGGACTTGGGAGACAAGGCAGAGCAAACCAAGGCGCGCATCAAGTGCGCCAACTGTGGAGGTGTCCATACCAGCAACTACCGTGGATGCAGCGCACGGAAAACCTACCTCGAGGAGCAGGAAAAGAGAAAAAAGAAAGCAGCAGCGTCCCACCCTCCTCAGCGAAGTACGAGCGTAACCGTGCCGGTAGCTGGTCATCGTACGGTTCCAGCGGACAACTCAGCGTTCCCTCCTGGATGGGGTCGATTGTTCGCCAGCGTGGTCGCTGCCGGTAGCGGCAATGCGGCCCAGCAAGAAGTCACCGGGGAAGATGTCTTTACCCTGCCGGAGTTCTTTTCTCTCGCGGGGGAGATGATGACGCGGTTCCGGATCTGCCGTAACAAAGCGGAGCAATTCCTGGCCCTTGGGGAGCTGATGATCAAGCACATCTATAATTGATTAAATTTTGCTGTGATCTAGTTGTAATCTTTTTCTATTCCTATCCCCTATCATTAGCAATTGTGTAAGTTTTTTGAAAACTTTTTCTTACTCTTGTTTATGCATTTAATTAACAGTAACAATTGCTCTAAACCGAATTAAGACGTAACACACAGCTGAAATGAACAAAAACTCCGTTAGTTTCATAATATTTACAAATTATAATTTGATTATTCATAAATAAAACCGAATTGAATTGAATAGAGTTTTAGAATTGTAGAATTTCAAAATTTTAGATTTTTAGAATTTTGGAATTTTAAAATTTTAGAATTTTTGAATTTTTGAATTTTTGAATTTTTAAATTTTTGAATTTTAGAATTTTAGAATTTTAGACTTTTAGAATTTTAGAATTTTAGAATTTTAGAATTTTAGAATTTTAGAATTTTAGAATTTTAGAATTTTAGAATTTTAGAATTTTAGAATTTTAGAATTTTAGAATTTTAGAATTTTAGAATTTTAGAATTTTAGAATTTTAGAATTTTAGAATTTTAGAATTTTAGAATTTTAAATTTTAGAATTTTAGAATTTTAGAATTTTAGAATTTTAGAATTTTAGAATTTTAGAATTTTAGAATTTTAGAATTTTAGAATTTTAGAATTTTAGAATTTTAGAATTTTAGAATTTTAGAATTTTAGAATTTTAGAATTTTAGAATTTTAGAATTTTAGAATTTTAGAATTTTAGAATTTTAGAATTTTAGAATTTTAGAATTTTAGAATTTTAGAATTTTAGAATTTTAGAATTTTAGAATATTAGAATTTTAGAATATTAGAATTTTTGAATTTTTGAATTTTTGAATTTTTGAATTTTTGAATTTTTGAATTTTTGAATTTTAGAATTTTAGAATTTTAGAATTTTAGAATTTTAGAATTTTAGAATTTTAGAATTTTAGAATTTTAGAATTTTAGAATTTTAGAATTTTAGAATTTTAGAATTTTAGAATTTTAGAATTTTAGAATTTTAGAATTTTAGAATTTTAGAATTTTAGAATTTTAGATTTTTAGAATTTCAGAATTTTAGAATTTTAGAATTTTAGAATTTCGGCCTGGGTTCGATCCCAGACGGTCCCGGTGGCATTTTTCGAGACGAGATTTGTCTGATCACGCCTTCCGTCGGACGGGGAAGTAAATGTTGGCCCCGGTCTAACCTAGAGGGTTAGGTCGTTAGCTCAATCCAGGTGTAGGAGTCGTCTCCCTGGGTCCTGCCTCGGTGGATTCGCTGGTAGGCAGTTGGACTCACAATCCAAAGGTCGTCAGTTCGAATCCCGGGGTGAATGGAAGCTAAGGTGTAAAAAGTGGTTTGCAATTGCCTCAACAATCAAGCCTTCGGACACTTAGTTTCGAGTAGGAATCTCGCAATCGAGAACGCCAAGGCAATGCTGTAGAGCGAATAATTTGATTTTTTTTTTTTTGAGAATTTCAGAATTTTAAAATTTACGAATTTATGCATTTTAGAATTTTAGAAATCAAATATTAAGAGTGTTAGAATTACATGAAAATTCTTAGTGAGCTTGAGGAGCACTTAACTGATATAGTTAGGGCTAGTGATTTTTTTATAGTTAGGGCTAGTGATTTTTACAAAGATTTAAAAAAATGCACTAAGTTTGTTTCGTTCTCTTTATAATGTATCTTTTACAAACTTTTTTGAATTTTGCGGAATAAAGAAATTTGGCTGTAAATGTGAATATTCTAATGAAAAATATCTTCAAAACATAGTTCTTAATCTGAAAAGCATTTTTTTATAGAAAGCTGCTTCTAAAATGCTTGTTAAATATCTTGCGAAGAATTTGAATTAATTTTATTTATCAATTGAATATTTCAAATTTCGCGAAATTTCACGTTATTTACTAAATTTTATGACAAATTTCACGGATTACGCGGCTTTCGTGAAATCACGAAAAATATAGTTGAATCCAAAAATCAGACGAGATTACATGTTGAGTTAGACCTTAGACCATTCATCTTCCCAACAACCGTCCGTCAACTCCAAGCGAAGCTTACTTGAGACTACCGTGGAGAATTTCCCTTATCCAGTTGAAAAAGTCGAGCATCTACAATTCACGTCTTCCATATTTATACGATCAGATAAAACATATCTAAAATAAAAAAAAAATAAGTTTTTTACGGGTTCTAAACTGAACAAACCCAACCCTTCTCTCCCCTATCCCAACCCTGCTCCACCATATCGAGAGTCCTCGACGCTTTATGCTATAAAAGGACACAACTGTGAATTGTGCAACATAGACGACGACGACGACGCCGCGTCGCTTCTCTCACACTCCCATCTCCCCACCCGAAACCAGTTCAGTGGCCTTCGATCGGGGAAACTGCAAGCGCAAGTGCACTCGCGCCACATATGTGGAACTTAAGGTTCAAAAACGAGGACAGGACAGGTGCTGCCTCTCGCGGTGGAGAGCTGCAACTTTTCTACCAGTTTTTATGGCAGTTTTGCACACCGATGGGTCGTCCATAGTGCGTGTAGTAAGAATATTTTGATTTTAATAAAATTATTAAAAGTAGCAAGTAATGTATTTTTAGTTTTGGACAACAGCATGTATTTCCATCCAGCACATAATGTTGACTCAACGGCACTTGGGCGTGCAATTTAACTTCATCATTTTTGACTGAACCCTTGTAATAAAACTCGGAAACTTTTAAAGGGCCAAAGTGACCGCCTTGGGCGTCATCCATAAAGTATGTCACGCTAAAATCGTCCAAAAATTACCCCCTCTCTCCTATGTCACACTTTGTCAAGCTGGCTCCATTATGAAACCTATGTGTTTTTTTCTTACTTACTTACTTAAAACCAGATTTTAATTTTCTAGTAAGGCCGTTGCAAATATTTTTTGAAGTTTATGTCCCTCGACTCTAACCAAAGTCGAGGGGGGGGGGGGGGGGGCAAAAAAATAAAAAAAAGCATTAAAATTGAAATTACGAGCCATGGTTTCAACATTTTCATGAAAAAAGTGTTTAAAAATGCATTATACACCTGTTCAGTTGTTTTGCCATCATAAGTTTCCAAAATATCTGAGTATTGACGAAAATGTTATTTTTTTGCGACAAATAAAATTTTTGCGGTGCTGTACATTGTAATTTCATAAAAGTTCAAAACATTTTTAAACAAGCCCAAACATGCTAAATATGATTATCAATGCAGAAAAATGATTGTTTTCAGTTGATTAGACTTCTATTTTCATGCAAATTTTTAAGTTTATTGGAAAAAAAATTTGTTTTGCCCCCTGATTTTTCAGACCAATTTTGAAGGGGGGGTGGGGGCGACATAAACTTTTAACATTTTTAAAAGTTACTCAAACGACATCATACCATTTTTCGTAAATTTTTTTAGTTATTAATTTTTTACAAAATTTTGGTTGATTTCCAGAGTTTTTTTTAAAAGGTCCTATAAACTATTGTCTTTTATATGTTTATAGGACCTATTAAAAAAAACTCTAGATTTGTAGAATTTATTCGTAAACAGATACCGGCTACATGAAATATGCATTGACCCCTCATCCGATCAAAACTGGTATACTGAGAAGATGCCTCAAGTAAACAAAATCGCAGCATGCCATGATTTGAATTTTCATTTTTCTTCTCGCGCGCCTCGCGTGTCAGCCGTTTGTTTTTGCAATTTATTTACTTTTCATGCTCCAAAATGCCGGAAAAATCTGTGCAGTTAAAAATTGCATGTTCAATAATCATGGCTCATCATTCTATTCGTTTGGGAACAGGTATTTAGCTAGTGCTGGTAAAATGGCATGAATTCTGTGACATCGAACAAAAATATGGGAGGTCGCCTTCCTTCCATCCCCCATTCGCAACTTCAAAATCTGCTCCTTTCATGTTTAAAACCACGATTTTAACAACCCATCAGTGAAATCACGAGAGTGAGCAAGATTTAACTGTTGAAGAAGAGCATAAAAAATGAAGTGTTGGAAAGAAAACGCGTCACTAAAGCTACATAATCTCCACAAATCGATCATGTTTGAAAACATTACTTGAATTACGCAGAATTGGGTCCTAAAATGAAGCTTAGATTGCTGATATTATTGTTTACAGCGATAAAGCTTATTTTTCTGAGTACAATGACCTTTTGTACGACCACAAAGAGTTTTAAATGGATTTTTAAATCAATTTTGAAAAATTAACCTCGCGGTCCTTCTTGACAGAAAAGCTCCTACTTGACAGCTCGTTCCAAGGGGACCATAGTTAATCCATCGAAAAATGTTGTCTTGCCAAATTTTTTTTTGCATTAAAATGAAAAAAAGTGATCAGAAATGGTTTTTGATCATGTTTTTTACCGTTGTACATAAAAAATGACATAGGGCTTTAGTACCCAATTGTCTGTCAATCTGCGAGTGGTATAAGAGATTCAAATTTGAGAGTTGTTTATGCTGAGTAGGCTGTGACTAGCTTGGAAAAATTTACACTATACCAGCGACAGAACTCAACAATCGTCACACTTTTTGGGCTAACAGGATGTATGGAGTTCCAACCATGTGACTCGCGCCGTGAGAATTCCAAAATGCAACGGGCGCACAGCGCCGAGGCCAATGACATTGACCTGGTTGAATGTCCTTTCGGGTTTCGAAGAGGGGAATGCTGATGCGTTTTCTGTCCTTATTTGGGAAGTGACCTGGATTTTTTTTAGAATGGTTCAAATTTGGATAACTTTAGCTAAAAATTCACAACTCATCATTTTTATTTCATTTCAGCTTGAAAATTGTCGCGTATATTTGGCCCAGGACGGCGTAGAAGTCCTAGACGAGGACTATTTCCGCACCCTCCCAGCGCAGGTCCTGTTCGTGGTGGCCGAGCGGGACACCATCGTAAAAACTGGCAAGTGGCGCTTGTTTTATCGACCGGTGACCGTTATAAATATAACCATTTTCCATCCCTCTCCCCCCCTCTCGACCGTGACCCACTTTGGACAATCCGGATCCGGCAGACTTTGAGCTGATGTATGACGCAATCCAGCAGACCCACAGCGAGCTGATTGAGGCGGGCAGCCTGGCGAAGCAGTTCGTGAGCAACAACCAGACGCAGATCGCCCGGATGCTGGAGGAGGCGCAGCGCGCCCAGGACGAGCGGACCGCCAAGAGCCGGCGCAGCGAGCACGCCGAGTGGTTTGAAGGTACGCCACCTCGAACGCTGGAACACACTTTTTTTGGGATTGCAGGTGAAATTAAAGAGAGAGGGCAAATGTCCTTCGGGATGATTAGTAGTTATTGGGCTGGGGAAGTACCGAATTTGGAATTCAAGGATTTTACATTGGCCATGAAGGCGATGCGCAAAAATGTTGCGTAAAAGCGTTGCTTTGATTTAGGAAATATGTTAGTTCGAGAAAGCTCGTTTCTGCTGTAGGAGATGTGTTGAACTGCATAACTTAATTTGAAAATTTTTACGCAGATTTTCGAAAAACTTTCTGGTTTAGAATGTGTGGGACCCAACTAAACTCAAACGATGCCCCTTAAAAAATATGATTCATCTAATTTTTCAAGGTTAATGTACACAGAACTATGCATTTTTGGACATTTTTTTAAATTTGGAAATGGTTTGAAATCCCATATTGCCAAAACTGTAAATTTAAGAGCGAGTCCACGAACAGGGCATACCCCTTTGTATGGGACGTCGTTTGGACCTCACCAATCTGCCTGAAATTTTCAGGGGTTGTTTGTACATATAAAACTAGCATCTGGCCAAAATATGAGCACTAAGTTTTAAGGTTTAAAAACGTCAAAAATCTTAAAAAGGCTATAACTTTGACGAAATTCAATTTAATTTCAAAATTCAAAATGCATCTGAAAGGGCTTAAAAAATGCAAAAAAATGCAGGGTAGAGCATCCAAATTGGTCAAACTTAAAGGGAGTTATTGGCATTTTAGTGAAAAAATAGCATAATTTTCAAACTCAAATAACAAAATGTTCCATCCAGGTATCAACTCGGTTCGACCTGCAGCTTGTAGGGGACATCTGGGACTACCATTTGAAACTAAGAACGCTTTGGGTAAGACAGTTTAACATATTAAATAGACACTTTTACTTTTAGTAAATTTTTTGGTCGTAAATTTTTGCTCCGGGGACCCCTTAGATCAAATTTTTCGGTGATAATTTTACCATATTCGGGTTCCTGAGACAATTTTACATTAGAAACATGCACACAAATGTTTATTTTCATCCATTTTAACCCTTTAAAAAATGAAAGTTAAAAAAAAATAAGAAGCTGCTTTTTTTCTGGTGCCATCTAGTATCCTTGGAAACGAACTTGATTTTCAATAAATGTGATTCAAAGATTTTTTTAACTTTTATTTTTTAAAGGGTTTAAATGGATGAAAATAATCATTTTTATGCATGTTTCTATTGTAAAATTGTCTCAGGAACACGAATATGATGAAATTATCACCGAAAAATTTCAGGCAGATTGGTGAGGTCGATGCGAGATGGGTATGCTTTGCTCGTGGACTCGCTCTTAAGTACATATTTGAAAAAAAAAAAATACTTGGTCTGTAAAAAAAGTTTTGAAAATAGCAGATTATTTTTATGTAGTTTTAAAACATACTTTTTTTGAAAAAGTATTTTTTTTAATCTAAATCTAAATGTAAAAAAATCATTGAAAACCTTACTCCAGATTTTTTTTTGTAATTTTCAAAAATACGTAGTTTAGTGTTAATTTGTTATGCAATACAGGCCAGACTCAATTATCCAAAGCCTCGATTATAAGAAGTTTCTATTATCCGAAGGTTTGTATAGGACTTCAGATAATCAAATCAAAAACAAACAAAACATATTTGTATTTATTTATTTTTATCTTACTTTTATTTAACATTAAATTCGAGTTCTACGACTCTTTTTTAGACAAATTTAAATAGTGATTGCCTATTAAATTACAAAATATATTTTTGAATATTTAAATGTCGCCATTTTGGCCGCCATCTTGGATTTAAAAATTCTAAAAGAATTACATAAAAAATATGAATAAATATATATAAAAAACAGTATTTTTTGTTTAAAATTCGTTGTTTTGTAAAAAATAGTAACTTTTTCGAACTTCGTTTTATTGTGTTTTTTTGCAGTTTTCGAAAACACTACAAGCTTGTTATTTCAGTTTTAGCATTTAGGAATGATTCTGAAACTAAGAACTAAAAACTAAAAACTAAAAACTAAAAACTAAAAACTAAAAACTAAAAACTAAAAACTAAAAACTAAAAACTAAAAACTAAAAACTAAAAACTAAAAAAATTTAGTTTTGTTTGTTTTGTTTGTTTTGTTTGTTTTGTTTGTTTTGTTTGTTTTGTTTGTTTTGTTTGTTTTGTTTGTTTTGTTTGTTTTGTTTGTTTTGTTTGTTTTGTTTGTTTTGTTTGTTTTGTTTGTTTTGTTTGTTTTGTTTGTTTTGTTTGTTTTGTTTGTTTTGTTTGTTTTGTTTGTTTTGTTTGTTTTGTTTGTTTTGTTTGTTTTGTTTGTTTTGTTTGTTTTGTTTGTTTTGTTTGTTTTGTTTGTTTTGTTTGTTTTGTTTGTTTTGTTTGTTTTGTTTGTTTTGTTTGTTTTGTTTGTTTTGTTTGTTTTGTTTGTTTTGTTTGTTTTGTTTGTTTTGTTTGTTTTGTTTGTTTTGTTTGTTTTGTTTTGTAACAGTTCTTTTGGGGGGATGCGATTAGCGACTGGTGAGGTGAGGGACACGGAACCAAAATTTGATTTTTTGACCCACCACCACAACTGTTTCCGCCAACCAACGATCCGGAAAAGACCACCCTTTTGAAACCCTCTCGCTTAAGCGCCAGTGTGGCTTGGGGCCACACTGCGAAAGGGCGTGTTGCTTTGAGAACCCGGCTTAGCTTCTCAGGGCAGGTCAAGTGGGAACCACTTATTAAAAGCGCGTCAACGGAAACGGAACTAGGGATAGAAAAGGGACTCAAATACCAAGTGTTCTTTGAAGGTGCGTTTCGCAAAAGAGTCACACGGAGATATAAACTTTGCATCCACTCGTTTATTCTCTGGGGGGCAGGTTTTACAATTTAGGGGCACGTGCACGTGTGAGGGGATAGAGAGCTCTCTTAACCCTAATCTGACCTGCTACAGCCTAAGGCTGTTTTATGTTGCTGCACACTCAGTCGCCGGCGCGGTCCACTGGCTCAAGGATTTGGCGCGTCCTCTACGGACTCGCACGCCTGTCCGATTCTCGATCGGAAGTTGGCCAGCTGGGCTGGCGTGAACGACTGGGTCCTCTGGCTCACGTGCGTTGGCGGGCACGCTACGGACACGTTGCTCTGCTGCTGCTGCTGCTGCTGACAACTCACGGTACCGCTGCTGTTGCTGGGCGGGCTCTCGGGCCGCCTGGTACGAACGCTGCGCGGGTGCTGCTCTGTTGCTGCTGCTTCTGGGCGGGCTCTGGGGTCACCTGGCACGAGCGCTGCGCGTATAGGGGTTTCCTACACGGGTGATACAACTCGCCACGGAGTGGCGACTTCGCGGGGACACGTGGTACTCGATATAGCACTTCCAGGCGTCGGTGAAGTCCACTGGCTCGGGGTTTTTGGCTCGTCCCCTACGGAGCACTCACCTGCCGATCGATGTCGGGTTATTGACCAGCGCAGCTGGCTTGAAACGGCTGGATCCAATGGCTCACGTGCTTTGGCGGGCACGCTACAGACTCGTGCTTCGAGCTAGAGTTGGAAACCACGTGTCACGGGTCGGACGCCGGATGGGTCGGATGCTGACGAACGTCGATGGTGGTCCTGTGGCTCAAGGTCGTAAACGAGGACCTCTACGGACGACACCACGTGGCCGTGGGAACGGCTCAGCGGACCAGCGAGGCTGGTTCTCGTCGACGATCGCGTCCTGTGGCTCGGAGGGGTTGGTATGGCCTCCTTCGGACTCTCGGCGGACCCTGGCGGATAGGCACGGTTCGTTCGCTGTGCTAGCTGGCTTGGGCTGCTCCGGTGTGAAGCACGCGATGGCGTGGTGCTTGCTTCACGGTGCGGCACCGCGTTGTGGAACGGTCGCGGGTGCCAACGGGAAGAAAGACCTAGCAAAAGAACCTTCGCCTGTGAAGGTTCTTTTGGTCTATTTTAACACTGCACGCCCGCGGAGGGTGGAAATGCACTCGGCGTGGAAAATTGGCTTCCAAACGCAAATCTCTTGGCACACGCGGGTACAATTCGTACGGAAAATTCGCTTGGGTCACTTTGCAACACTTTCTAAAATTTAGCAACTCTACGACTTCCCTATTGCTTGCGATCTTCGCTAGCGCACGATCTCGGAGCAAATCGCAGAGAGACCTTGACTACGCTAGCTCGAAACCTTGACCGCGAAAAGTGGCTCATGCGTGGCCGGCACTGATTGGCCAAGGCCAAGGTCCTCTCGCAAGGTGCCCTTGTTGCTAGGCGTTAAGGCAAATTTGAGAGAGTTTCAAAAGGTTGATCGATCCCGGGATCATCGTCTACGGGAGTTGCAGAGTAGGTCTATTTTTTAAATTTTTAGTTCCCGTGCTCGCCACCTCACACAGTTGGCGCTCGCTCATTTAGGGGAAATTGATGATCGCCCATGATCGCCCTTAATATGGTTACATTACCCCCCAACAAAATTAAGAAAATTTCAATTGCTACTGTGATTGGAATTTTCACTGGGGCAATTTTCACTTAAAATTGTATTAAAATTAGTTTTAATTTAGGATTTAGATCAAATCAAAATGAAATAACAAAAGAAATTACGTATAATAAGAGGAGAAATAATAATAAGTAGATAGAAGAAGAAGAGTTGCTCAACAGAGAAATACAAATAACGGCCATCTTTTTTCTTCGGCTTGAACTAAATTTATAAGTTAATCTTACTTGTTAAAGCGCTGCATAGAGTATCCGGTCTATTGCGCGTTGGAGATCACCTGACTGGAACTACACATGCCTACACATGCCATCGCAACGCCTTTTGCACCTGTCACACATGCAAGACATTCATACCTTAAAATTAGCGTTAAAAAAAACTCCCAGAAATCTCTGGTTTCGGCCTTTTGGCTTCTAAATAAATAAATTTACCATATATATATGGTCACTCTGGATCGATCAGGCGGTAAACTACAATTTCTTTTCGAAAAAATTCGATTAATTATCGCGAAAAACGCACTTAAAAATTAAACTCGCGCACGCTCGACTACTCTCGATCAAACCGCGATCGCAACTGACTCATACGTCCCTATCACACTATCACGCGAATCTACACGCACTCGATCTCACTCATCTATGTATTCCCTAATAATAGGTAATACAAATACTTATGTAATCCCTATCGGTGCTCCAACGTTTTTCTATGTAGTATTTCTTGTGGATGATAAGAATGCCAATCTTACCAAATTGGAATCAGTTTTCGCCGGTATCTTTATTCGACTGTTTGTTCGCGCGACGGTCCTGGGGAAAACTTGATTATTGATACGGGTGGGAGTTATTGTGCTAAGGTGATTATGATCGTGGGGGTTTTACTGGCAGTAATATAAAGAAAACAAAAAAAAGTTACCGACGCGAGAAAAAATTAAATGGAAAACGAAAATGAATGTAGGTGAATATGGTCTATAATTTGTGAAAAAAAAATCAAATGGTTTGGGAATTGGGGTTAGTGGTGAGGGAATGGAAAATTGTGGTGATTCTGTAGATACCGGTGAAAATGTTGGAATATTGTGACAAAATTTAGAATCTTTGTGGAAATTTTTATTTGTATTTTATGTTTTTGTGGCCATCTTTGTTCGAGAAAAAAAAATATTATTTCGACACTATGTATTGGTGACGCCACAACAAAAATTGATACACGACGACATGTTAAAATAATTTAAAAGCAATCCACAACGTGTTTGTGTTTGTTATGTGAAAGTAATCTCTATTGTTGGTCTCAGCACATCGAGGAGACTGGCTCGACTCAGATGGCGAGATCGACATAGCCGGAAAATATTGTAACAAAAGAGTTGGTAAGTGTGAAGTCTCGGTTCCAAAGTCTAGACTGTATTTATATATTTATATTTTCTTTAGAACCGAGGAGTGAAAGACTCCAAGTCGTTTGTGCATGTTTGTGTCCCACAATTCATATGTATTCGTTCCAGTTTGTCTTTTCACTTTTGCTTCGCTATATTTGGGTGCTAATTTAGCATTAAAGTTTGCAGATTTATCTGACTGGTAGAAGTTCTTTTTGAGAACGATCTCTCCAGGCTCAAATTTTATGTTTCTTGTTGATCTAAGGTTGTAATTTCCAGCATAACGTTTGTATGCTCGCGCTAAGTTTATGCGAACGGCTTCGTACAAGTTTTTCATGTCGTTGCTGATTTTTGATGGATCTTGCGTTATGTTCTGGTCTGTGTCCGTTAGGTGTTCATATTCTTTTCCTGAGCTAATTATGTTTCTGCCAAAATTAACAAAATACGGTGTGTATCCTGTTGAGTCGTGAACTGTGTTGCATATGGCTGATGCTATGGATTGAATTCCCTGATCCCAATCTTTTTGGGTTTTATTCTCTAGCGAGCTACGAATTGCTGATACTATCACTCGATTGACTCGTTCGGTAGGGTTTGGATTGGGCCTGTAAACTGCCAAATTCCAATGATTAACATTGTATTTTTCAAGAAATTGTTTAAAAGCTCGTGAAATAAATTGTGGACCGTTGTCTGAAATCAACACATTCGGTACGCCAAAAAGTAAAAAAACATTATTTTCCAGAAATTTTATCACAGCTGCTGTTGTTGCTTGTCGCATAACTTGAATCAAAGTAAATTTGGAAAAATAATCCGTTACTACAAGTGCGTAGGCGTTTCCCGATTTTGAACGAGGATAAGGTCCAATAAAATCAATTGAAATCATCTCCCAAGGTCGATGACAAATTTTCTCTTTCCCACAGGGTGGATTAGGGTTGATGTTATCCACTTTCGATCGTTTACAAGTCATGCAATTTTTACAAAATCGGAGCACATCGGCGCTCATTCTGGGCCAAAAGTATTTTTGTTGAATTGTACTTAAAGTTTTCTCAAAACCCAAATGCGCTTGGTTGTGGCTGTCACTGACAATTGAAGGTTTTTCCAGCGCTGTTGGGACATATTTCCAACGGAAAGTAGGATCGTCTGGCTTTCCTGCGTTTGTGACAAATTTATAAATTTTCCTATCAATAACTTTAAAATCGTTATATTTCTCGGGAAATCGTTCAATTGAATCCCGCAGGTGCTCGTATTGTGCATCTGAAACCTGTGCTTTGATTTGGTTCAGCGAGCGCGAAAGTGCGTCAGCTGTTATGTTGTCTTTTCCCTTTTTATAAACAAAATCGACATCTAAATCTTGAATTTTCATCGCCCACCGGGCCAATCTAGGTGAACGGCTATTAATGGACATTGTTTTCAAAAAAGTAAGGCTCATCGCGTCGGTCATAATGGTGAAATGAGTCCCTTCGATGAATGGCCGGAAATGGTCAATGGCCATCAAAACACCAAGGCATTCACGCTCAGTGGCTCCATACTTCCTTTGGGTTGAAGATAACTTTTAGAAAAATATGCAATACAACGTCTTTTTCCTCCAACACTTGAGTCAAAACTGCACCGACTGCAATATCTGAACTGTCGGTTTCTATCACGAAAGGTTCACTAAAATTTGGGTTTGCCAAAATTGGGGGCGAAGTTAACGCGGATTTTAGGGCAAGAAGTGCTTCTTCGGCTATTTCTGTCCATTGAAATTTTGCTTTTGATTTCTTCAATAGATCGGAAATTGGAGTCACGATTGCGCTGTAATTTTCAATGAAACGCTGATAAAATCCAGCGATGCCTAACAATCTTCGAATATCTTTGACATTTCTTGGGGTAGGATAATCGAGAATTGGTTGAATTTTTGCTGCATCTACTGAGATTCCAGTTTCACTCAATACGAATCCTAAATATTTTACTGATTTCTGGCAAAATTTGGATTTCTCAACACTGATTGTCAAATTGGCCTTGTGTAGGCGAAGCGCGACTTTTTGAAGCAAGTCAAAATGTTCATTCAAAGAATCGGACGTTATAATGATGTCGTCAAGGTAGACCCACACCTTCGGGCTCAAATCATAACCGATAACACGTGTCATTAATCGGGTTAATGTTGCACCACTGTTTAACAACCCAAATGGCATCGTTTTGTACCGATAAAGCGCTTTTGAGGTGCGAAAAGCGGTCAGATCACGTGAATCGGGATGTAAGAGTACCTGATGGTAGGCGTCTTTTAAATCAATTGTTGTGAAATATTTAGATTTTTCGATCCGGTGTAAAATTTGTGACATATTTGGGAATGGGTATTCATCCCGTTTTGTCAATGAATTTAATCGTCTCGCATCAAGACACAAACGCCATTTATTTTCTCCTTTTCGCACAGGAAGCAAAGGGTTAATGAAATCACTTTCACATTCTTCAATCAGGTCTAAACTCTTGAGTCGTTCAATTTCCTTGTCTACTTCTTTTTCGATTTTAGGTGAAATTGGATAAATCGGAACTTTTTTGTGTTTGATTTCGTGTAGACTTTGATTTAGTACGATTTTATGTTGAATAAGTTGTGTTCGTCCTATTTTTCCGTTCACAGTTCGTGGAAAAGCTTTCAATATTTCAAATAATTTCAGTTTTTCAGGTTCGGACAGCGCGTGTTCTGTTTTTATCTCATCCACCGAAGTAAGATCGTGATTGGAAATTTCTATTGAAGGAATATCTAAACTTTCGTCGACCGGAGGGGATTCTACTGGGCCGCGGAATGACGGGTCTACTTCTAAGCTGAAACAGATGTTATCGTGATCGTATTCCGCCACGTGCGATATGGAGTTAACATCGAAGTCGATCGCGCTGCCTTCCGGGACAGGTTTACCGCCGATTGACAAGTGGATATCGAACGCTTTCCAAAAATCTGTTCCGAGGATCAAGTTTTTCGACAATTCCGGGATGATCGCGGTTGGAATGACTTTCGTCTTATTATTGAACGTGAAAGGAATGTACGCGAAACCGATACAGGTGAGATGAGCTCCATTGGCTGCTTGAACACGAATCTGATTTTGGACTATTTTTAGATTTAATCGCTCGAGAAGATCTACTGCGTTAGTCACCGTAATATTCGCTCCTGAATCGAGAAGTCCTGTTAGCCTTTCATTGAGGATTTCAACGGTTGCGTGCGGACATCGTGAAGGGCTCGTATTGACGTGGAAAACTCGATTGAAATAATTGAAATCAACTGGGGACGACGGCAGTACGTCCTGGGCCGTCCCGCCACTTAGTTTTTTGGACTACTTGGACGCCACGTATGCTTATTCGGACAAGTTTTCAACGTACAATCCGGCTCACCGCACACGTAACAGAAGGTCGTACGTGGTTCTGGACAATCCGTGTACCAGTGTCCAGTCTTCCTGCAGTTCCAACACGTGCTACGCTTGATACCGTCCTGATTATCTTCTGGTGAGTTGTTCGAATTTTCTTTTCTTATGAATTTCTTGTTCTTAAATCTTTTATCCCTGAAAAGTGCATTCACTTCGTCATCGTCTTCAAATTCATTTTCCTCATCATCCAATTCAGAGCAGCTGATCTGATTTATTGGATGAGAATTGTGGTTCGTCGATTGGTTAATCGCAGGGTGAAGATTTGGTTCTAAACAGTCAAAGCTGTGACAACAATTGGTTAGTTGTTCCAAAGTGTAAATTGGGACCAACAATAAGCGTCTTTTATATGAGATTTTTGTATTTTGGTAAATTAATCTAAGTTTTTGCCTTTCATCAATTTTGTATGATAACTCCTGGAATAACCTTTCCATATCTTGCAAGTATGTCTTAAATCGCTCGTTTCCACGATGTTTGCGACTCTTAATGGCGTCTTCGACCGCCTCGTCCTTGTTGGGATGTTCAAAATCCAACTTCAAATAGTATATAAGGTGATCCCAAGTTGAAAATTTTTCCCAGTACGTGAAATACCAACGTCTGGCTTCCCCTGTGAAAAACACATGAGATTGTTGAAGCAATTGTTCGTTAGAAACTTGGTTTGAATATGCCAGTATTGAGACTTGTCTTACAAAATCTCCAACCGATAGCGATCTTGGTCCTGGTTCACCACTATAATGTATTTGCCACCTTTCTAGTTTTGTTTTCAACGGGTTGTTGTAGTTTTGTTCATTGAATCTGGGATTATTTGGGACATTTTGGGTGTTTGGGAAATTGGGGTTATTAGGGATGTTCACATTGTTTGGGATGTTATTACTTAATAACGGGAAACTACTCTGAGGGTTATTAACACTGTCTGGGGCATTCTGGGCGTTAGGGATGTTTGGGTTGTTAGGGATATTATTGCTCAAGAATGGAAAATTACTCTGAGGGTTATTAACACTGTTTGGGGCATTCTGGGCGTTAGGGATGTTCGGGTTGTTAGGGATATTATTACTCGAGAATGGAAAATTACTCCGAGAGTTATTAACATTTTGAGTGTCATTTCCTGGATTAGAAGTAAGAATTTCATTACGCCTTTGTTCGACACGGTCTTGGAAAAAAGTTGATCTTGGTGCCATTGTTGGGGTTCTCGCTTGCTCTAAGTCGCCGAAATAATCTACGATCGAATCCCTAACCAGGTTTCTAATTAGAGATTGCATTTCTGAACGAAAATCATCGTTAACTAAATCGTTTGCCTGACTGTTCGAGGGTTGATTCTGATTAGCGTTAGCAGAATTTTGGGACGTATTTTGGTTTTGAGATTGATCTTGGTCAGACTGATTCTGGGTTGTGTTCTGGGAGAATTGTATTTCATTGAGAGCTCTGCTCAAATCATGCATGTTTATTGCGGTACTGTTTGATTGTTGGCTTGAAATTGAAAAATTGGGAGGATCTAGGTGGGAAGTAGTGTTCACTGCTGTTCTATTGTTGTGTTGGGTTGGTGCTTTCTGTTTTGCAAAGGGTAGATTAGTTTCTGAATTTAAGTTGGTCTGTGAAAACGATTTGTTGGTAAGGTTTTGACCTAATTGAGGATTTTGATTTCTATTGGTTTGCGTTACGCTAAATGGTGTATTTCTCTGATCCTGATTTTGAGCTTGATTCCGAAAAAAATTTGATTGTGGGGGAAACTCGAAGTTTGGATTACGCGGCATTTGATATTGTGTGTTTCTCTGATCCTGATTTTGAGCTTGATTTCGAAGGAAATCTGATTGTGGAGGAAACTCGAAGTTTGGATTACGCGGCACTTGATATTGTGATTGGTTGCGCTCGGTATTTGATGGAATTGTTGGGGGTGGGAAATTAAAATTTGGCACTTGTGGGTTAAGGTTGATCGGAGAAGATGTCCTGTTCATGGAATTTTGTGAGGAGTTTTGGTTTTGATTAATGGGTTGGGGTGGTCCGAATTGAACCTGGTACCCACCTAATCTCAATTTTACACGCCTGATCACCTGGCATTCACTCTGAGCTGCCCTATTTTCTAAGGTATTATTTGATACGTTCTGAACATGATTAGACTCAGTTTGGTCGGCGATTTGGGTCCAAAATTGTGAAGCTGGCATGTTTGCAAAACTGCTTGAGCTACTAACATTAACCTCATTTCTGATCATATTTGTTGATGTATTCGTTGAGGGATTTGTTGAGGGATTTGGATTCATCATCTGATTAACAGCCTGTTTAATCTGCTGATCCCAAATACGGCTTAAGTTTTGTTCTACATTCTGGTTCGCATTAACATTCGACGCTTGATTTGAAACTTGTCCTGAATTTGAATTTGAAGTGTGATTTACAGCCTGGTTTGATAGTTGATTTACGTTTTGAGGAATAATTTGTTGTTGGGAAGAACTAAGATTTGGAACTGGGTTAGTCTGAACTACTTGTCCTAAGGTTTGAACCTGAGAGTTGGGTTTTTGTTTACTGAAATAGATTCGCAAAAGTTCGTTAATCTCATTAAGGAAAGACTGTCTTTCGTTAGTGCGCTGGTAAGCGGTCGAGCGTAAAATACGATAGTAAAGGTGCACTAACCTAGATCGAATTTTCTGTTCTGGACGCAACGTGATAAGTGTACTGATTTGTGCTAGGTCATGTTTGATCACCTCGTACTCCTGGTCAAATGTTAGTCTCGCGATGTATTCATATTTGTTCTCTTTGTCGTGTTTCAACCAATTGCGCAAAGACCGTTTCATACTATCAATGGTAGCGCCTTGTTCAACATGGACTTGCCGAAGATCTAGTTCATACCTGATCTCTTCATCGACCAAATCATCTGCATGATAGTCGTACATTTTGTACAGTTATTTAACGTTAAACTTTGATTTGGAAATCCAATTAAACAATATGAATAAAATAATAATACGGGTTTTAAATAATATGAAATGAGCAAATGAAAAAAAAGATTTGAAAAGATAGGTTTATAGGAAAGGTGGGGAAAATTGAAGAATGGAAAATTCAGTTGTGCTTAAAAATAGTGAAAAAAAATTAACTAAAATAAGGTATAATATTCAGTTAATGAAAGTAATAATTAAATTATCAAACTCTCTGATAAGAGAAAATTATGATAATAAACTAAGTAAACTGCAAATTCTCAAAACGCAGTAATATAATAAGTAAATGAATAAACCAAAATCAATACTAAATCCGGTAGTTGGGCGCCAAAATGTAACAGTTCTTTTGGGGGGATGCGATTAGCGACTGGTGAGGTGAGGGACACGGAACCAAAATTTGATTTTTTGACCCACCACCACAACTGTTTCCGCCAACCAACGATCCGGAAAAGACCACCCTTTTGAAACCCTCTCGCTTAAGCGCCAGTGTGGCTTGGGGCCACACTGCGAAAGGGCGTGTTGCTTTGAGAACCCGGCTTAGCTTCTCAGGGCAGGTCAAGTGGGAACCACTTATTAAAAGCGCGTCAACGGAAACGGAACTAGGGATAGAAAAGGGACTCAAATACCAAGTGTTCTTTGAAGGTGCGTTTCGCAAAGAGTCACACGGAGATATAAACTTTGCATCCACTCGTTTATTCTCTGGGGGCAGGTTTTACAATTTAGGGGCACGTGCACGTGTGAGGATAGAGAGCTCTCTTAACCCTAATCTGACCTGCTACAGCCTAAGGCTGTTTTATGTTGCTGCACACTCAGTCGCCGGCGCGGTCCACTGGCTCAAGGATTTGGCGCGTCCTCTACGGACTCGCACGCCTGTCCGATTCTCGATCGGAAGTTGGCCAGCTGGGCTGGCGTGAACGACTGGGTCCTCTGGCTCACGTGCGTTGGCGGGCACGCTACGGACACGTTGCTCTGCTGCTGCTGCTGCTGCTGACAACTCACGGTACCGCTGCTGTTGCTGGGCGGGCTCTCGGGCCGCCTGGTACGAACGCTGCGCGGGTGCTGCTCTGTTGCTGCTGCTTCTGGGCGGGCTCTGGGGTCACCTGGCACGAGCGCTGCGCGTATAGGGGTTTCCTACACGGGTGATACAACTCGCCACGGAGTGGCGACTTCGCGGGACACGTGGTACTCGATATAGCACTTCCAGGCGTCGGTGAAGTCCACTGGCTCGGGGTTTTTGGCTCGTCCCCTACGGAGCACTCACCTGCCGATCGATGTCGGGTTATTGACCAGCGCAGCTGGCTTGAAACGGCTGGATCCAATGGCTCACGTGCTTTGGCGGGCACGCTACAGACTCGTGCTTCGAGCTAGAGTTGGAAACCACGTGTCACGGGTCGGACGCCGGATGGGTCGGATGCTGACGAACGTCGATGGTGGTCCTGTGGCTCAAGGTCGTAAACGAGGACCTCTACGGACGACACCACGTGGCCGTGGGAACGGCTCAGCGGACCAGCGAGGCTGGTTCTCGTCGACGATCGCGTCCTGTGGCTCGGAGGGGTTGGTATGGCCTCCTTCGGACTCTCGGCGGACCCTGGCGGATAGGCACGGTTCGTTCGCTGTGCTAGCTGGCTTGGGCTGCTCCGGTGTGAAGCACGCGATGGCGTGGTGCTTGCTTCACGGTGCGGCACCGCGTTGTGGAACGGTCGCGGGTGCCAACGGGAAGAAAGACCTAGCAAAAGAACCTTCGCCTGTGAAGGTTCTTTTGGTCTATTTTAACACTGCACGCCCGCGGAGGGTGGAAATGCACTCGGCGTGGAAAATTGGCTTCCAAACGCAAATCTCTTGGCACACGCGGGTACAATTCGTACGGAAAATTCGCTTGGGTCACTTTGCAACACTTTCTAAAATTTAGCAACTCTACGACTTCCTATTGCTTGCGATCTTCGCTAGCGCACGATCTCGGAGCAAATCGCAGAGAGACCTTGACTACGCTAGCTCGAAACCTTGACCGCGAAAAGTGGCTCATGCGTGGCCGGCACTGATTGGCCAAGGCCAAGGTCCTCTCGCAAGGTGCCCTTGTTGCTAGGCGTTAAGGCAAATTTGAGAGAGTTTCAAAAGGTTGATCGATCCCGCGATCATCGTCTACGGGAGTTGCAGAGTAGGTCTATTTTTTAAATTTTTAGTTCCCGTGCTCGCCACCTCACACAGTTGGCGCTCGCTCATTTAGGGGAAATTGATGATCGCCCATGATCGCCCTTAATATGGTTACAGTTTGTTTTGTTTGTTTTGTTTGTTTTGTTTGTTTTGTTTGTTTTGTTTGTTTTGTTTGTTTTGTTTGTTTTGTTTGTTTTGTTTGTTTTGTTTGTTTTGTTTGTTTTGTTTGTTTTGTTTGTTTTGTTTGTTTTGTTTGTTTTGTTTGTTTTGTTTGTTTTGTTTGTTTTGTTTGTTTTGTTTGTTTTGTTTGTTTTGTTTGTTTTGTTTGTTTTGTTTGTTTTGTTTGTTTTGTTTGTTTTGTTTGTTTTGTTTGTTTTGTTTGTTTTGTTTGTTTTGTTTGTTTTGTTTGTTTTGTTTGTTTTGTTTGTTTTGTTTGTTTTGTTCGTTTTGTTTGTTTTGTTTGTTTTGTGTGTTTTGTTTGTTTTGTTTGTTACAAACAAAATAAATACAACTTTGTATATAACATAACTGAATCTGTTTTCAAGATTCAGATTTTAGAATGTTAACAAACCAATTTTGTATGGACAGTTGGTGTAAACTGGCTACCTTCGTCATAAGTGAGCCTTCAACAATTACACTTTGTTGCAAATAAAAATATCCAAGTTTAAACCAATTCAAGCAAAACAATGTAAATGGGCCAAAGCTGAAGTGTAAACAAATAGTCTGTTTTGTAGCTTCTAACGTAATATCCACTGACGCAAGTAGGACATACTGTTTGTTTACACTTCGGCTTTGGTCCATTTACATTGTTTTGCTTGAATTCTTGTTTTCTGGACGATGTGGAATTTGTTACCGATTATTTCCAATCAATAGTTGCAGGCCAAGGGTGGAATGATACCTTTTCGGTTGACACCCGGTGAGGAACATCCTGGAAGGAGCGGATCTACATCCGTAGTGCTGTTAGTTGATCTTGATCAAAACAGTTGCTCTGGTTCCTTGCAAGTTACCCATTTTCTTACCTCCACGTTGGCTTGGTTTCGTCATCATGATGACAACACGTGACCTTGCTGGTGGCCTGTGGAAACGAACTCGTAAACCTTTGACCAGCGAGGGTCAGAGTCGAGACGGCCAAAAGAAAGGGATGCGCAATGTGGGAAGGGAAGATTGTAGACGGTATTGTTTTGATTCACAGCATGTTGAATTAACTGTTGTGGATGTACCTGATACATCGCAACACGGGGTTTCTCTCCTTTTCACTTTCAGCTATTATCTATCTTCTATTTCTTTATTATGTATTACTGATTTTCTAATTCGGCTTCTGTTTACTATCCACCATTTTATTTTGATTGCATGATCCTTTGTTTCTCTTATTTTCATATACTAATGCATCTTTTTGTTTTTGTTTTTGTTTTGTTTTTGTTTGTTTTCATTTTCATGTCGTGTCTGGGCCTACGGTTGGAGAACGATTGCACCACGACAACCGCTTCGGAGTGATATTATCACACTGGAGACAACAGCAACAACATCAGAAACCCTGATGTCACTCAGGTTCCCGCAAGTAACTGTATCATTATTTTAAAGTGTTTATATTTTACTAACATCCCTTTCTTTGCAGAGCATGGACTACATTATAAAGCGGCAATGTGGGAAAGGGAAGTAATTTGTGATTGTAGAAGGTATTGTTTTGATTCACAGCATGTTGAACGAACTGTTGTGGATGTACCTAGAACATCGCAACTCGGAGTATCTCTTCTTATTATCTCCAACTACTTTAGTTCTGTTTCACTTATCTTTGAAGTCTCCTCTACTCAATTTGCCAGTTTTAACTGCTATGTGTTTTCCCTAACAAAAACTAATCTCCTTAATATGCGAACGAGGTTAATTCTCGGGTTAATTCCTGTTCATATTTGATGTATTCTTTGTTCAATGACTAATAATTTATTAATTAATTAAAATATTATTTTAATTGGCTCTTGGAGTTGTCATTAATGCTATTTAAGCTTATATGATATTATTTATCCTTTATCACAAAGCTTTTTTCATAAATTATTGCCTATATTTTTAATCTACTTCATACAGCTTTTACTCTTCTTTCCTTCAACATACAATTATTATTTCAGTAGCGAACTTTATGTAGTATGCTTTTTCCTTTATTGTCTATTGTTTTAATCTACGCCCTTTTCTTCAAACAAGTAAGGTTTGAGTCCTTACTCAATATATTGAATGATCAAAGTCACACACAGAACATTATTGTACTTTTGATAATTTTTTGAATAACATGCTTAGGTTCAAAACATTGTAACAAAACACCGCGACAGAAGAAATAGTAACAGATTAACACGACTCAACATTAGGCAAGATTTCAGGAGAAAACAATACACTGTAAATAACAATTAGTTTTTGAATTCAAACTAAAAATTAAACAGTTTTTTTTTTTGCTTTACTGAAAATTGATAGGCACACTATAAATGGTTAGGCGCTTATACTTACATCAAACCCTACGTAATGTACCACCCCCGGCCGAGTTAAAATGCGTAACCGGAAAAGAAGGTGTGCATGCCTGGCACGAACACTCAAAGCGTGTTCTAGCGTGTTGCTCGTACTGACTCAGAGCAAGGGTAAGATGTAGGTGTAAGGGCAGTGCGTGTTCGTCGGGAACCTGGTGCATAAGATCGGTCAAGGCCCGTTCTTACACTGAAAATTGCGAATTGCGATTATTTCCAATCAATAGTTATCCTATACAGTATGTAAAAAAAGTATTTACACCCCTTGGGCACTATGCACAATTTGTGATGAAACATGTAAAAAATTTAAAGTTTGACAGGAACCTAGTACTACGTTTTGTTCAGAAACTCATGCCAAACATTTTGCTACAAAAAGCTCATGAAAAGATGATTTCTATAAAAAGTTAAATAACGAATACTATTACGAAAATAAAAAAGGTGCAAAAAAAGTATGTACACCTTTCGTAAAATTAACATAAATAATGTTATTTGTTGACAAATCACCATAAATCCAGTCTCCCAACTCCAAATAGGCATCCTTGACTGATTAAAAAAAGAATTTGGATTGAATATAAAGTTAACTAACTACTTAGTATAAAAGTTTATATAACTCTGGAAATTCTATATAAAACTTATCTAAACTTAATTTTGCAAACTTTTAATTCAACTAAATGTCAATATATTACCATATAATTGCTAAATAAACATTTTGGAGTGGGTATAACACCGTTTTGGGGGTATTTGTATCGATAGAATAGATTTTTCGTTGGAATTTCGTACCAACCCGGAATTACGTCGTAGGAAAATCCGCTTGCATCCGAACCGGTCCACGATTCACAAGTCAACCTATGTGGAATCGGAAAGGGCATAAAATTTCCGATCTTTTGATACCCAAACATCTAGGTTTTCTATAAAACCCACGTCTTAAAATACCTGAGCAAAAAGTAAGTTTGATCCACGAGAACAAAAATTACGAAATTCCATACATTTTTGGCAGGTTGCTCAAACGAAACCATAACAACGTTTTTGCTTAGGTATTTAAAAACGTAGGTTTTAAAGAAAACCTAGATGTTTGGGTATCAAAGATCGGAAATTTTATGCCCTTTCCGATTCCACATAGGTTGACTTGTGAATCGTGGACCGGTTCGATGCCGGCGGATTTTCCTACGACGTAATTCCGGTTGGTACGAAATTTCAACGAAAATCTATTCTATCGATACAAATACCCCCAAACGGTGTTATACCCACTCCAAAATGTTTATTTAGCAATTATATGGTAATATATTGACATTTAGTTGAATTAAAAGTTTGCAAAATTAAGTTTAGATAAGTTTTATATAGAATTTCCAGAGTTATATAAACTTTTATACTAAGTAGTTAGTTAACTTTATATTCAATCCAAATTCTTTTAATCAGTCAAGGATGCCTATTTGGAGTTGGGAGACTGATTTATGGTGATTTGTCAACAAATAACATTATTTATGTTAATTTTTCGAAAGGTGTACAAACTTTTTGCACCTTTATTTTCGTAATAGTATTTGTTATATAACTTTTATAGAAATCATCTTTTCATGAGCTTTTGTAGCAAAATGTTTGGCATGAGTTTCTGAACAAAACGTAGTACTAGGTTCCTGTCAACCTTTAAATTTTTTACATGTTTCATCACAAAATGTGCATAGTGCCCAAGGGGTGTAAATACTTTTTTTACATACTGTAAACTAACTAACTTATCACGGATATAGGGGCAGGGGGGGGGGGCAGAATGGACCGCCTAAGGGAAATGCACCAAAAACCATAGAAAAACATAAACATTTATGAATCCAGTGTAGTAGGCTTATGCTTTGGAATGTTCCCTTCAATGTTGTATCACTGACGAACTGACGTGCCACCAAGAGTTCAAATTTGACCGCACATTCCCATCACTGACGAACTGACGTGCCACCAGGAACAAATTTCTCGTTCATTTCTGACCGCATTCTTCTTCTCTTTCTTCCTACTTTTCTTTTCTTGAGTGAATGTCAAAATTCGAGTTTGACATTTAGCCACCGCAGCTGTTCCCGTGCTGCGAAAAATGCAGGAACAACAAGTGAAAAGAGCTGATTTGAATAAGATTGATTATGCTACTGAAATTCTTAAATCATCATAAACACTGACAATTCATAAAAGGCAACACAATAAATAACCATAACTATCATTAAACATTGGATAATTTGTGAAATAAATACGTTTTTCCAAGATTTTGCAAAAATAAAATAGTTCAAGAATAATTTCCGCCCTTTTCACATGTTGCTTCCGAGAGCTTCTCAGCAGCAGCAGCAGCGCATCTGTCAAACCGTGTGTTTGACAATCGCTGATCGCTGAGGGTGAATGAGAAGGAAGATGGGAACACTGACGAACTGACGTGCCACCAAGAGTTCAAATTTGACCGCACATTCCCATCTTCCTTCTCATTCATCCTCAGCGATCAGCGATTGTCAAACACACGGTTTGACAGATGCGCTGCTGCTGCTGCTGAGAAGCTCTCGGAAGCAACATGTGAAAAGGGCGGAAATTATTCTTGAACTATTTTATTTTTGCAAAATCTTGGAAAAACGTATTTATTTCACAAATTATCCAATGTTTAATGATAGTTATGGTTATTTATTGTGTTGCCTTTTATGAATTGTCAGTGTTTATGATGATTTAAGAATTTCAGTAGCATAATCAATCTTATTCAAATCAGCTCTTTTCACTTGTTGTTCCTGCATTTTTCGCAGCACGGGAACAGCTGCGGTGGCTAAATGTCAAACTCGAATTTTGACATTCACTCAAGAAAAGAAAAGTAGAAAGAAAGAGAAGAAGAATGCGGTCAGAAATGAACGAGAAATTTGTTCCTGGTGGCACGTCAGTTCGTCAGTGGTTGTATACTTGGTTGATGAAATTTTTTTACTTAAAACTATTTTTGAGCCACTTTAAAAAAAAAGTTTTTTCGACTAACTTTCAAGGGTGCGGGGCAGAATGGACCACCTTAGAAAACAAGCCATTTCTTCTAATACAACAATGAAGGGTGATAAGAAATTACTTGAGGTACCTTTCCAAATTAGTTTCCATGAAATTTGATCACTTTTATAAAAATAGTAACTTAACAAAACAAAGATTTTTGAAAATAGTGTAAATATGTCGAAAAAAGACACTATTTTTACAACTAAGCGTCAAAACAACTACAAAATCAACTTTTGTTGCATTACACGTGATTTGTGAAGCTACCAGGTGTGAAATAATCCATTGAGCTCATTTTTTTTAACTTTTGATTGTTTTTATAAGGAAGGAAAAGGGTGGTCCATTCTGCCCCCAAGTGGATTTTAATTTAACACTTCCACCACCAAGCCTCTAAATGATTTTAAGGTTCCGTTGTTGTTTGTATACCTTGGTAGTAGCATCTAGTAACGTTATAAGCATTGGGCAAACTTTTTCAAACAATCCAACTTTTCAGGAAGCTTATTTAAGAACCTCGAAATAAACAACATTTGCGTGGTTTTGTCAATAAATTTACATTTTTGCTCATAATTCGAAAAATACAATGAATTCAAACGTCGTTTTCGGTATGGTGATGCTATTTGACGTCCTTTATAAGACCCTTGCCTTACAGTTGGTCTAAATCCATTCTAAAGCCCAAAACCAAGGGTGGCCCGTTCTGCCCCCATGGTCCGTTCTGCCCTCCCTGCCCCTAACAAAAAATAATCTCAATCAATGTTTTAATTTTCCTTTCTAAATTCTAAACCCAAAAAAAAAGGTTTCGACAGCCGGGCGGGCCAAACCAAGGAGGAAATCATGCAGCGTCGCGGCCAGGACCGGATCCGGGGCTACTTTTACAAAACCAAGGACGAGCTGACCAAGTGCGCCATCTACCGGGGCAACGTGATGGCGAAGGAGCTGATCGACGAGATGCTGGAGCTGTTCCGCCATCTGCTGATAGGTTTCGACTATTTTAGCGCTATTTTTGACCGCAGCCATCCGGCGCGGCTGCCGGACAACGCGGAGGTTTCAGACCTGGTCGTGGGAAGTGGCGAGCGGGCCGTTGCTGCTGCGTCGCCGGAAGGACAGGAGGACGAAGTGGACGCTCAGCGGATTGTGCCGAAGCGGATGAAGCTGGCGATTAAGGAGACGCTGGAGAAGGACGGAAACGCGATCGAGCGCTACCGGGTGGCGTTGTGCAATTCTCGGGGCGAGTTCCGCTGCATGGGGCTGTGGAACGAGCGCAAGTGCAAGTACGGAGCGCACGTGATCAATCCGTACGCCAGCCGGGAGAACATGATTCTGTTCCAGGTGTGGAATTTGGACCACCAGGTCGAGATAAGCCGGTCGGTGCTGCCGTCGATCGTGCAGAACGTGGCGCGGGTCGTCGCGAAAGAGGCGGATGCCGTGTGTCGGGTGCACAACCGGCGAGGTAAGAAACTCTCTGTGATTACCTACTTTATCGAGCTGTTTACGCTCGGCAACCTGAAGCTGGTGCACATCGTGTGCCACGACAAAAGTATTCACGACATGATCTCGAGGGGGGCGATCATTTGCGAAAAGTGCGCCGAGTACAAGTATATTAAGGAATTCCAAAGCAAAATACGCTTCAATAAAAACGCTTTAATGTAGGGTTAAATGTATAGAGGATGCGCGCGTGTTTTGAACAGCAAGAAAAGTTGAGAAAGCCAACATATTTTGAACTCCTTTATTTAAAATTGTGCACAGACTACCATGTTGACTAGCATCGGCTTTCATATGGCATTCTAATAATTGTTTGAACTGATAATTATTTAGCCACAATTTAGCTGAGCATATTTTCCTTGGTTTCCGGAAATGGTTCTCATTTGTATTTTTTTATTTGGCTCAATTTTTTTAAGAGCCATCCCTTAATCTTTAGCAGGACGCCGACTTTGGGGGGTCCCCCTCCTTCACAAATAATGGAAGGAAAATTACTGTATTAAAAATCAAATTTCACAGAAATAATTGAAATAGTAGTTTATGCAACAAGTTGCAAAAAGAGGATTTTTTCAGCACGAGTCGTGCATTTATCCAACGAGGTTCACCGAGTTGGATAAATACGAAGAGTGCTGAAAAAATCAAGTTTTGCAACGAGTTCCATACAACATTTTTTGCAATTCCGCAAAACACCCTTTAAACAGAATTATAGGTCAAATGTCAATGCATTTAGTCAATGAATCGTTTAAATCAAAAAAAAATGTTGAAAAGTGTTACTTTTCCAAACAATTGCTGAAAAGTTCAACTTTTCAGCATCCATTTCAGTGCTGAGAAGTAGAACTTTTCAGCATTGTTTTGAAAAGGGTTACTATTCGATTCTGTTATTTTTGGCAGCGAAAAGTAGGTTGTTTCGTCGTTCGAGAGTGACAGGAAAAGTAAGTAGTTTCACGACGGAATTGCAAAAAACACTTTTACAAATCCAAATGTTGAAACCTAGGCTTGTAATTTAAATTTTTACATAAATTATTTAAGGTAATTTTAAGATATGAAACAATACTTTCTGCTCCCCGAATTCTTGACTAATTTTGAGACATTTTTTTATTAAGAATAATTTGCATTTAATAAGCTTTTTTTAAACAAAACTTTATCACTGAAAGGTTGTTCTGAAAAAATACATCAAGTTCCTCAAAAAATAAAATCTCCAATTTGCAGTAAACATAGTAAAAACTGTAAGAAATTTAAATTTAGGATCTTTGTGCTTTTATAGACAACAATCCATTTCTTTTATATGTTTTACATTTTTAACAAATGGATAATTTTGTTTTCTTGCGCCATTTTCCAGTCAAATAATTTATTCTGAGACTATCAATATAGAAATATTAAGCAAAATCCAAATAATATTGCAAAAGGAAATATAAAAAAAAGCTAAATGTTTCTAAAAAATTTATTGTTATAATATGTGAACATTTAATCTCAAGCTTAGTTTTTCAAATTTAGACAGTCAATTTATTTATTATAAATTTTATGAACAGGCCGGTCATAGAACTTTTTTGAAAATCCGTCGCGGGCCGGATGAAATGGCTTCACGGGCCGGACGTTGGGCAGGCCTGGATTACAGTTTGGTAAATGCGTTTTCAACCAATGAGCAATTCTCTGAGATTTCGATCATTCGATTTTTTTGTGTTTTTAACTCCGTCTGAAACTTTGTTGGTGACTTCGGTATGCCCAAAGAAGCATTTTTGCATCATTAGTTTGTCCATATAATTTTCCATACAAATTTGGCAGCTGTCCATACAAAAATGATTTATGAAAATTCGAAAATCTGTATCTATGGAAGGTATTTTTTGATCGATTTGGTGTCTTCGGCAAAGTTGTAGGTATGGATAAGGACTACACTGAGAAAATATGATACACGTTAAAATTTTTTTTGGTGATTTTAAATTTCACTTTTTGTCACTAAAACTTGATTTGCAAAAAAAACTATTTTATATTTTTTGATGATATATTTTAGGGGACATCAAATGCCAACTTTTCAGAAATTTTCAGAATGGGCAAAATATCTTTGACCGAGTTATGAATTTTTGAATCAATACTGATTGAAAAAAAAAAAATCAAAATATTGGTCGCAAACATTTTTCAACTTCATTTTTCGATGTAAAATCAAATTTTTAATGAAAAAGTACTTCAAGAAATTTTGATAAAGTGCACCGTTTTCAAGTTATAGCCATTTTCAGGTAACTCTTTTAAAAATAGTCGCAGTTATTAATTTTTTAAATTAGTGCCCATGTTTGCCCACTCCTGAAAACAATATTTTTGAAAAGCTGAGAAAATTCTCTATAATTTGCATTTTTGAACTTTGTTGATACGACCTTTAGTTGCTGAGGTATTGCCATGCAAAGATTTAAAAACAGGAAAATTGATTTTTTCTAAATCGTACAGTCATCCCACATATTCGGAACACCCACAAATACGGAACACTTTTGTGATAATTTGTCAATAACATGCCAAATGCAGCTTTTCTATCGACCCTACTATTTTTAGGACCTTTAATTGGACATATTCTTGCTATTTCACTAGTAAAAGTAGTATTTTTTGAACAATAAACATCATTTCAGACTGTTTTATCTTGAGCAGCAAAACACTGCCTCCAAATTGCCTGTTCCATAATTGTGGGATGTTATTGTGCCTCCCACAATTGTGGAACACCTGAATTTAACTGATATTTTTACAAAAAAAGTTATCAGACCATGGATAAAACATCACTAAGCTTGAGTTTCACTGGTTACAGTGTGTGAAGTCATTATTTTGTTACAAATATGTACTCCTGGAGAGATTAAAAGTTTGTTTACAATCGTAAGAAAAAAGTGTTCCGAATTTGTGGATTTAAAGGGCCAAAGATTTTCAGCAAAAACTTGATATAAAAGTTAAAATATGCAGTTGTGCGATACAGCATTCGAAAGATCGCAAGAAAAGCTTTCAAATGAAGGTAAAAGCGAATCATTAAGTTCAACTATCGATTTGCTATGATTTTTTGAACATTGGCCGATCTGTAAACTGTTCCGAATATGAGGGATGACTGTACTCAAACAACCCACAATTTTCTAATGTCGATATCGATATCGATATTTTCGAAAAAAATATTTTTATTTTTTTAAATCGAAACTAACATTTCTAAAGGGCCAAACTTTCAATATTACGCCCTTTTGAAATTACATCGAAAAGATTTTATTTTTTTCGTGGTTCGATTATCCGAAATTTTTCCAAGGATTTCGGATAGTTTGTATTGTATTGTATATTGCATCTATATTAGACCAGGATGTAATTTGAAGCAGTTCAATACCCATTAGGATGTAACAAAAATGACTTTTTGGCGGGCATTCAAGGGTTTGTTCCGGTGGGCATACTAAGCCCAAATCCAAAATATGAGCTTGAATGGACGTAACAGGAGCTGGCGCTCCGCCCTTCAATTTTAAATGGGATTTAACCCGTAAAAAAAGATTTTTTCAAAAATGTCACTTTTTGAGGCATTTTGGCCACTGAAGCGTTTATTTTCAACATCATTGGCGTGTAGGCCAGATCCTTGCGCATCTTTTGGTATATATAACATTGAATTTTGGAGCACCCTGGAGCTCGGTACAGACCTTCAAAGTTTGGCATTTTTTCCAAAAATCGGTCCCGGCAAAAAAGATATGCGTCGCGCCTCGCGACGCCCTAGACGCCATTTGATTTTGCCGGGACCGATTTTTGGAAAAATTGCCAAACTTTGAAAGTATGTACCGAGCTCCAGGGTGCTCCAAATTTCAATGTTATATATACCAAAAGATGCGCAAGGATCTGGCCTACACGCCAATGATGTTGAAAATAAACGCTTCAGTGGCCAAAATGCCTCAAAAAGTGACATTTTAGAAAAAATCTTTTTTTACGGGTTAAATCCCATTTAAAATTGAAGGGCGGAGCGCCAGCTCCTGTTACGTCCATTCAAGCTCATATTTTGGATTTGGGCTTAGTATGCCCACCGGAACAAACCCTTGAATGCCCGCCAAAAAGTCATTTTTGTTACATCCTAATACCCATGCACTTGCGGGGGAGATAATGTAGCGGTTTCAGGCCTGCCGTAGTAAGACGGAGCTATTTCTGGCCCTTGGTGAGCTGATGATTAAGTACATCTACAAATGAAAATACTGTGATCTAGTTATAAGTTTTCTCTCTGCCTTTCCCCTATCCTTTTAAATTTTAGTATTTTTTTCACAACTTTTTCTTACTCTTGGTAATTTGTAGACAACTCAGTTGAGGGTTATCTAAATTGACTGCAAGTACATGCACGTTTGTTTTGCTGATTATCACTATCGTCTACAACCTCGACCACAACATACGGTAAGTCTCACGCAAATTACCGCACAAGTTCTTTCATAATCCTTTCCTTAAAATTCTCCCCCAGGATCCCCCCGCCCACAAAATGTCCCTAACCTCCGTCGGAACGTCCCTGTCCGGCCTCATCGCCGCCCACAACGGCCTCCAACTGCTAACGCCGGGCTGCAACTCCGTCACCCGACTGGACAACGACCCCTCGGATGGGAAGGTTAAGCTACTGTCCGGTGGTGGCAGCGGCCACGAACCGGCCCACGCCGGCTACGTCGGCGCGGGGATGCTGAGCGGCGCCATTTGCGGGGACATCTTCAGCTCGCCCTCGGTGGCTTCGATTCTGGACTGCTTGCGGACGGTTGCGGTGGGTCGGGACGATGCGAGGGTGATTTTCATCGTGAAGAACTATACGGGGGATCGGTTGAACTTTGGGCTGGCGGTGGAGAGGGCGCGGGTTGGGTTGGGGTACGGGGATGACGTTCGGATGTTGCTGGTGGACGATGATTGTTCGATTGAGAGGGGGCAGGTGAGGGCGAGTGTGGGGAAGCGGGGGTTGGCCGGGGTCGTGCTGGTGCACAAGATTTTGGGAGCGATGGCTGAGGACGGGGTGGGGCTGGATGAGGTTTATGGGTTTGGAGAGGGGTTGGTGCGCAACTTGGGTACGATTGGGTTTACTTTTAGGGCGGTGGGTGATAGGTTGGAGAACGTTGAGATTGGGAAGGGTATTCACGGCGAACCGGGAGTGTACACGATGCCGGCTTGTGGGGATTTTGAGGGAATTGTGGAGTTTTTGTTGAAGAAGCTGGAGAAGTGCGTACCGAAGGCTGCTGAAGTTGTACTGATGGTGAACAATCTTGGAGGTACGTCCGAGTTCTTGATGGGGATCTTTTTGAAGAGTTTGCTTGACAAGGCAAAGCAGAGTTACACCGTGAAACGGACCTACTGCGGATCGTTTTTATCATCGCTGGATCAAGCTGGAATTTCGGTAACTTTGTTGAACCTCGGCTATTCTCCGAAACTGCTGCAATACTTGGATTACGAAGTGTCAGTCCCTTCAATGCTATTTGGAAGAAAACGCTGCAATCTACCACCTTCAGCTGTTGCAACAGTGAGTCCGATGGAAGTTCTGCAACCAACCGCGGGAGTCCCCACGTGTACAATCACCGAGCAATTCGGCGCCAAGTTGGCATCCACCGTGATCACCTTCGTCTGCGAAGCCCTCATCTCCTGCAAGGACATGCTGAACACCATCGACAAAGAGGCCGGCGATGGAGACACCGGAAGTACCATCTCCAGAGGTGCCCAATCAGTTCTAGACCAACTCAACGCCCATAAGCTGGACCTAACCCATCCCGCAAACCTCCTCCAGCAAATCAGCATCATCCTGGAGCGCGACATGGGCGGTTCGTCGGGCGCCCTCTACAGCCTGTTCTTCCAGGGAGCGTCGAAGATCTTCACCGAAGGCGGCGATCAACGCGTCACGCTGAATCTCTGGAGTCATGCACTAACCGCCGGCAACGACACGATCGCCAAGTACGCCCTGACCCAGCTGGGCGATCGGACCATGCTGGATGCGTTGCGCGAAGGTGAGCTTGCGATGAAAGGTGCCCTTGAAGGTGGAAAAGCTACCTTGGAATCCGTGGAGTGCTTCACGAAGGGCTGCGAAGAGGCGGCACGGGCCACCCAGCACATGGTGGCCAGGGCGGGACGAGCATCGTACGCGGCGTCGTCCGGGGAAGGCGACAGGAAGTATCAGCATCCCGATCCGGGAGCGCACGCCGTTTCGATCTGGGCGCGGGCGCTGCTGGAGGCATGCAAGCAGGTTATCGTAGAGTGAGTTGTTTTGTAAATAAAATTCATTTTGTTTTAAACTGATTTTTATTAGGAACTTAGCCATCGTAACGTATTGTAATGAGAGAAAAATTTACAAATAAGAAGCAAAACTATAAATAAAAGCGCGTACAGAAGTCAGCGAAAGAAATTAATCCAAAAAGTCCAAATGTGGCAGTTCCGGCTCGGGCACGCTGAACAAAAAGTAGTCCGGCAAATCCCGCTGCACTGCCGGAACCTTTCGCGTCGGCCTCTCCACCGCCGTCCACGCCGGCATCTCGATCTCGGGCAGGTCCTGCAGCACGTTGCTGACCTTCAGCGGTTTCATCGGCTTCACCTTGCGCTGGTAGACGGCCCCGTGGAAGTCCATCATCTGCTCGAGCAGATCCTCGCGGAGGCAACTTTCCTTGCCCCACTTGTACTCGGCGTCCGCCGGCGTGAAGATTGTGAACGGGAAGGAGGGCTTCTTGGTGGATGGTTGCTGCTGCTGGGTGGAAGCTTCCGTCGATTTCTTGCCCAGAAAGGAGGAGCTTCCGGACTTTTGCAGCAGGGGCTTCTTGGAGGGGATTTCCGAAGACTGCTTGCCGGTGAAGGCCGATCGCGAGGAGGCGTTGTTGGTGAGATCCTTCAGGGCCAGTTTGGAGGAGCGGAGCTCGCTTTTGCCGGGCAGGGTCGTTTCTGAGAAAAATCAAACTTCAATTTCCGGGAGAAACCAACATTTAGATCTACTTACTGCCATTTCGGTGATTTTCGTTGGTTTGTTCCAGGATGTTGAAGGCTCGCGTCGACGCCATTGTCACACTTTATTTGTTAACTTATTTGGTATGAAAATGAAATGGGTTCCTTCGATCTGATCCCGGGGGCGCTTCTGGGACGTGAACGTGGATTTTTGCAGCGATGGCCGTTCGTTCCTTTTGTTTTACTCCCGGTCCTTTTAAACAGCCGTTGTTCTTTTGTGTTGTGTTTTGGCTCCCTTTTTGCTGTTTTCACGCGCGACGAGAAAAATAACGGTAACGATAAAAACGATAAGTTGGTTTGCGAGGTGGTGCTGCCACCTTGCGGTGAGTAGCAAACTTGGAGGATGGCTAGGGGAAGTTGGTTGATTCAAAATAGTCGAGGTTATCGTTAAAAATACAGTTCGTCCGACTAGAATGCGGTCAAAGGAATCGATTTCCACAGTAATTTTGTGCGTTTTAATCACTATCAATAAAAATGTTGTTTGTTTCGTACAGGACACCTGCTTTTATTTTTAATATAAAAAACACGAACATTTTTTGTGCATTATTTGCTTATCCGATGTTTCTAAGAAACCTTCGAATACAGTAGTTACAAGCAAAACATTGTAATAGGGCCGAAGCCAAAGTGTAAACAACGAGTCTATCCTGCTCTTTCCATCAACTGACGTGAGCAGGATAGACTCTTTGTTTACACTTTGGCTTCGGCCCTATTACAATGTTTTGCTTGAGTTGTTCGGTAACTGGGCGTTGTTAACTGCTTTTTAACTGGGCGCTTGATAACTGGGTCGTAGCCAGGGTTACCAGGTCTGAAAAGTAAAAAATCTGGGAAAAATCTGGCAAGCCACTTTTCTCAAAGTAATGAGCAATTTTTTGTTCAAATACTGTATATTTTCACTTTTTATACATTATAGCTTCACAAAATAAACAAAATACGTCAATAAAACAATGTGAGGAAGAAATAAATTTTTTTTTTCTAATTGGCGCTCAAAAAATCTGGCAATGCCAGATTTATCTGGCAACCTGACACCCCTGGTCGTAGCCCAGACAAACGTCAAAAACCAAAACAAACCGAAATAACTGAGGGGTTCATGGATGCAATAAATAAATAAAAAAAAATGTCCAACTGTTATGTAATTCCAAGTTACATTTAAGGAATAATGAAATTTAAGTATTGTAAATAAATTTGCGTAACTTTTATTTTTATATTTCATCAGGAAAATATTATGCATCGGTGGTCCCCTCGTTATTTTTCGTTCAGCCAGCCCAGTTGTCCTGTAGGGTTACATTCTCAGCCCAGTTACCGAGCAAGTACTGTAATCGTAATTTTGGACAATCGAGGCTTCGGATAATCGAGTGTAGTTGTATCATTTAGTTTTAGAATTATAGAATTCTTCATTTTTTAATTTTTTAAATACAGTCTAGACTTGATTATCCGAAGGCCTCGGAAAAATTTCACTTTGGATAATCGAATGACGAAAAAAAATTTTTTTTCGCTGTCTTATTTTTGATTGTCGAGTTTAAGTATGACCACTAAACTACGCTAAAGTGATTTATAATTTTATATTTCAAGATGGCAGCCAATATGGCGGTGACGAAAAAGGCGTTTATTCTTTATTAGGTAATCAACTATTCAAAATTGGGTCGCAGAACTCAAATTTGATGTTAAAAACAAGCAAACGAAAAAACAAAATATGTTTGTGATTCGATTATTCGAAGTCCCATACAAACCTTCGGATAATCGAACTTCGAAAATCGAAACTTCGGATAATCGAGTCTGAACTGTACTATTTTTTTTTTAATTTTTTTTTGCATTCTTCTGTTTTTGTTTATTATTGTTTTTCGACGTTTTTGCAACTCGACTCTACGTCAAAATAAGCCATTTTGCATAATTAGTTTTTGATACAGAGCGGATTCGCTAATTCGAATGGAACTGCATTCGGTTGAGCGAATCCAAATTCGCTATTTGGAAAGACTGACAGCTGTCAAAAGCTTGAAACCACGTGTTCGGAAATTGCCGAACAATGACAACTGGTTTTGACGGTTGAGTGCTTTTTAATTCGAATACGTTCGAATTAGCGAGCATTCGAATTAGCAAACATTCGAAGTAGAGACATTCGAATTAACGAATCCGCTCTGTATAAGGCTCCATAAAATTTGGCGGCTAGTCATACAAAATGGACATGTGAATTTTCAAAAATCTGTATTTTGACAAGGTTAGATCTAATAGATTTGGTGACTTCGGTAAAGTTGTAAGTTGTGATTTCAAATCCTTTGCGGTTGTACTCAGTTGTGAACAATAAAATCACACATTTATTCTTAATTTTAGAACCCAATTCCCTAGATAGCTATTGTTTAAAATTTTCGGATTTATTATTTTTATTTTAACGGTGCACATCAACCAGAGTATTGCACCCACATTTTTGTTACAGACATTTTAGTATCTTCAAAACTACAGGTACTATCGAAATATTTTTTTATTCATCCCCTAAAGTACTGTCCACAAAGTAATTTACAACAAAGTTTGATTAATTCTACAATCCCGTTATTGCAGGATTGGGTCCGTAAGTTTGACAATTTTGGAATAAGAATACAACAACTTCCTTTGTTGCTGTGCACCCTTAAGGAATTAAAAAAGGCATTTTTTGCACAAGCACTCAGGATAGTGCAAAAGTTGGTACCGGAGTTATCTTTTTTTTAAATGTGATTAAAAAAAATCTAGGATGCTGTTAATATTTTTTTCAAAGATCTTTTTTTATGTAAAATCAAATTTGCAGTTGGAAATTACTAAACACATTTTGTGATAAAGTGCACTGTATTCAAGTAATAAACATTTTGAGGTGTTTTTTTAAATATGTATTTTTTTGTAATTTATACAAAGTTTATAAAAGAAAAGCACCTCTCCAAAAAAATATCTAATTTTCCTCCAATTTTCTTTTTTTTTTTTACTTTTTTGATCGGGCTGCTGGCTAGTTGCTGAAACACACTTTTAACGCTTTAATTTTGCTTAAAAATATTTTCCTCAGTGTCATCTAATTAGCCCTCATTTTTCAACTTGCGCTATCTTCGAAACTTTTTTCTCAATTTTCAATTTGAAAAAATGAAAATTTCGTAATTTTTCTGCTCTTAAAACTGATTTTAAAATTTGAAAATAAAGTACAACTTTTGAAAATGTTATAAGTAACATTTTCAATTCTTTCATCGGTTTTCCACGCTCCATACAATAAACATTTGTTTTGTATGGAAATTGCCCACGAGAGGGGGAGGGGGAAGGGCGGTCTGAAATTTAAAAAAAGTGTCCACGTGGTTTATGGATGATCCCATAAAAAGTTAAATAAAAAATCAAGATATTTCCAAAAAATCCTAATTATAACCTAAAACATTGCCCAAGACACCAGATTCATAAAAAAATCCTTCTCAAGATAATGATTTTCGAATATTCACATGCTTATTTTGTATGAGCAGGCCGCAAAATTGTACGAATTTTTGCATGGAAAAAATAATGATCTTAAATAATAGCTAGAGAATAGGGTATTTTAACCATTAGTGGACTCCCTAGTAGAGCCGAAGCACATTTTTCACAAATTTTCAATATTTTAAGCACTTTTTCATAACCCTTTGTACAAAACAATGAAAGCCGAAGTCTTTTGAACAATTTTGACTATTTGTTCCATCAGTTTTTTGTTTTTGAGCAGTAAAATAGCCATTTGAAAAAAAAGTTTTTTTGCCCCCTTTTCCTATAGTGGACCCGGGTCCACTATAGGCAAACTGTTATTTTTATACCAAATTTAACCGATATTTGATGTTTTGATGCATGGTGTAGGTCTAATGATAGATGTAATAAATAAAAGATGGATTTTGCTCACTTTTCATCATAAACAAATATGTTTTGTTCACAAATTTGGCTTTAAACAACAAAAAAACTTAATAGACATTTAAACACATTTATTTCCGAAAAAGATCAGAGAAAACGTTTCAAATACCACTGTAAACATAAAAATATTTAAAAAAGTAATTTTGATGCATTTTTTTCCATATTAATTACATGGTTGACCGAAACTAAACAATAGATTTGTTTACAGTTGCTGATAAAACCACACATGTTTATTTAAAAAAAGTTTTGTAATCATAGCCGTACCTTAGGTCCACGGCGCCCTTGGCGAAGCATCAATTTGGCGCCCCTCCAAATTTTTCATCATTTTGATATGTTTACTTAAATTTTCAGCGATTGCTTCAAAGAGTTATAATGGTAATTGATTGAATAAATATAACAGCTAAAAAATCCAACCACAATTTAATTCTTTGAAGAATATTCAAATTAATGTTTTATTATTTTTAAATCATTTCAATCGATTTATATCTTTCCAATACAGATAGGTTGTAACGAAAAGTTGCTTTAGGATTAATGTTGACTGAAAATAGCAGAGTGTTGTTTTATCGTTTTAAGCAGAATTTGATCTGACCTAGCTTAAATTTCATGGTATCAGCAAACAATTTTCCTGAATTGCTGAAAAAATAGTTCAACTGATTAGAAAATGGACTCCTTTTGAAACTTGTTTTTGGATGGATTCCTTTTGAAACTATTTGTTTCAATTTATTTTTGAAAACAATATTTCTCTTCTCTGTGACTGTGTTTTTTGATTGATATAAAATTCCCAAAATATTTTTTTTTTGAAAATTCATAGCTTCAAACAAAGGCAATTAGTTTTTACCTTTTTAATACATTGAAATTTTTTTGTATTTATTTTTCGACATCTAAAGTTTCTTGAAATTTTGTATAAAAACCATTACACTCAAATAGAGGGTGACGAGCGGGAATTCCCGGGAAATCGACCAGTTTTGGACCTCTCGATTCCCGGGAAATTTGGTCGAAGCAAAATTATATAAACAAATCAGAAAAAAAAAACATTTGAAAATTCGAAATTGTTTAGAACATTGGATGTTCAATGTAAGATGTTCAAGTTCGAATGAACCAATGCTTCTCTTATCTTCTAATTCAGAAAGTGTAAATTTTAATTTATTAAAAATTCCAATAACTATAATTGGGAGAACTTGAAATAAAGTGGACCCCAAAATTAACCTTAAAGCATACTTAGCAGTTAGGCACAAGAAGAAAGTCTAATTTTTTTATATTTCTGTCTATTATTTCTAAGAGTATAATTTTCATATCCTCTTTCAAGCGTAGCAATCCTTATAATCTATTTTTTTTTAAATTCTTTTTATTTCAATTTCGCTGTATCAAGGTAATTTCGTTTTTTGATGTCATGAAGTAATTGTGTGTTTCGCTTAAACCTCAATATTAATATCTTAGAAAAAAAAACTCTGGAAATCTTTGTAAAGTCCGCCAAATGTGAACATTCGGGTTTTCCTGATTACTATTTCTTCAATGAATATTTACAGTGGACCTTAAAAAAGAAAAAAAAATATTTAAATTGTTGTTTTGAGTCGCTATTTATTTTTATTATATTGTAAAAATCTCGATACTGGGAAATTATATTTTAGCTATTTTGTTATTTCACAAAAATCTAATAACAAGTTCATACAACAAGTTGTATTGCAGATTCAGAAAAAAAAATCAAGAGGTAGGTCATAGTTCCCAAAAATAATGAGGCTACTAATTAACGTTTCATTAAATAAGCATGAATAAATCGTAACTGAATTCATTGAAAAGAAACACATTTATAACTTTTCTTTATACATTACTGGCACTATTGGCATAGTTATAAACACTACCGGGTCCCGGGTTTTCCCGTGAAATTTCCAAATTCAACTCTCGATTCCCGGGAAATTGAAAATCTCGAGAATAGTCCCTCTACACTCAAAGCTCTTAGAACCGTTTGTGTAAATGTAAAAATTTAGTCGAAATTACACTGGATAGCCCAACACATGGAATCCATGAAATGAATAAAAAAATGTATGCGAAAGATAAGCAACTTTATCCATTCCATTAAAACTTAACAAAACATAAATTTTCAAGGAAAATGTTACTAACATTCTTCAAATTATTGTCCCTAGAAGCAAAATTAAGTGGAACTTTGTGTTTTCCCAAAAAATATTGCTGTTTTTGGAGTTGGAATTTTGCTTTGGTTTAAATTCTAATGGGTCCGCGATAATGATGTTTCTGCAAATCAAAATTATACAAGAAATTGTATAACATTTTACTTTTACGACTAAAAAGTTGGTGGGCATGCCAATCTACGCAACTTTGCCGAAGACACCCAAATTTTACTTTTTCACTCTTGCTACAAGCAATTGAATACAAGCAGCATAGCAAACCAGTTTTTTAAATATATCAATTCAGGAATATAATATATTTAAGCAATTTATGTGCTCTTAAAAACCAACATTTTTATGTTAAAAAAAAATATTTTGCTTGAAATTTAACAAAAGTCAAAGCATTTTTTGTGTTTGAAATATTCAATTTAAACACTTCAGTATTTCGAAAACGTAGGCCAATCTCAACGCACAAGTTTGCATTTAAAACGATAAAAATATCTCCAATGCCATTTTCTTTAAACTTGAAACATCTTATTCTTTTTATTTCAGATTTTCAATAGAAATGTGTAAATTTCAATTGAATAGCTGATTATATAAAAAAAAAACTTCATAACATAAAAAAGCTTGATGGTTCCTGATGCTGGAAAAAATGGTGAAATTTAAATTGAATTTTATATACTGTAGTTGAAATATAAAATCTCTAGCAATTTAAAAGAATTGTTATAAAACTCCTGTACTTTTTGCCACTTGGGCGCCCCCTTTGATAAATGAATTTAGAGAATTTAAATTTAATTCTGGTAGAATTATTGAAATAGTTGATTTTGGCGCCCCAAGTGTTTAACATAAAATAATATTTGTAATATTCCGACCCAGATTATCGAGTTATTTTGTAGTCCTACTTTAAAATTTGGCGCCCCTTTTGTTCTGAATACCTTTCTAGGATTTTATAATAACATGACAAATTTGTTCAATCATCGTTTTCGGCGCCCCCCAAGGTCTGGCGCCCTTGGCGGTCGCCAACTGCGCCAACCCCTAGGTACGGCGCTGGTTTTGTTATTGATTTATTATTATAAAATATCATTTCAAACTACAATTATGATGCTTCAGTTAAGTACAATTAACTATAGTTTTGATTAATTATAAATTCTTACGGCTTCAGCGTTTTTGGTACTTTTAACCTGGGTGCAGAATAGTTGTCCGCAAAGCGGCCTCAATTTAGAACTGTCAAAGCGGAACCAATTTACTGTTCGCATAATTATACCAAGAAGTGGCAAGTATTGTGATCGATCTAAAATTTATTTAGTCAGGAATAAAAAAAAATCGATGACTATTGAGGTATTCGAAGTCAAAACATCTTAATAAGAGGTTTGAAATCGAGTTTGGCATAATTCGTCGCTAAAATTTTATAATCGCTATGTCTACAAAATCTATGTTTATGACGCTTTTTTAAATGTTAGCGACGAATTATCAATAACTTTCAATAGTACTTTCCAAATAATATTGGATACTCCGATATTATCACTACACATCAAAGATACATAATCTCGGAACTTCCATTCGGTTGCTCTTCTGATTCACGAAATTCCACCCACTTTTGACACAATTTTTCATCACGTGGAAAACAAAAAAGGCCTCTTTTGGCCGCCCATCGTTTAGTCTACGAAGAAAAAAGTGCGAAGCACTTAATTTTTCATCTAAAACATCAACATCAACAGATCCAAAATGTTTCATAATAATTCACTTCAGCAGCAAAAAATATGTCACGCTTGAGCTTGAACATAGCCTTCTACTTTGTTTATGTTTACAGCTGTAGTGCAGATGTATTAGTGGGGAGCAGTGGGGAGCTTTCGAAAATCACGTTACGCATTCTGTCTTTTCAGCACCCAGCTTTTAACATGAAAACATCTATATTTATATTCATAATAGGCAATCAAACGTCAAAATTACCCCCCACTAGAGGGCGCTCAAACTTGGGGTGATGTTTCCATTATAAACTACAGCGAGTAAATTGGTTTGAAATTTGAAATTGTTTTATTTCATCATAAAATCGACATTAATAGCAAATTATACCATTTTCAGGTAAGAAATAAATAGCTTAATTGATATAAACGAAAATATTTTTGTGATGGTCGATTTAACCTGTTCATTATCTGATTCAAAATAAGGGAATTTTTTAATCAACCAAAACATAACTAATCAATGGAGCACCCGATTCGAGTGGTAGAAATGACAGTTCTCCCATAAGGAATACATTGTAGAAAAAAGCAAAAACTGCTCGAATGGAAATGCTCCATTGAGAATGTAGATTATTCAAGTGGACAATTATTTTTTAAAGTCACTTCTACCATAAAAGCAAAGATCTGCTTGAAAAATAATAATTGGATTGATTTTCAAAATTAGCAATCTAACCTCATTCTCGCGTTTTCAATCCGGATCTCAGAATTTTCTATGAAAAAGGCAACTTAGCAAAAAAATCAAAAAGTCAGTCGATAGAACTTTTTATTTCTTACCTCCTGTTAACTTTATTTTATTCCAAAAGATCAATTTTCTTTTAAAAAATCTTAGAATAGTTTTCACTGCCCTTTGCACTTATCGCGCAAAACCGTAAACGTAACCTTGCACCAAAGTTCTCCTACTCGAATGTAGGTGGCGAATAGAGTTTTTAGCTTTGGTTTTGGGGGCCTATTGAAAAAAATATGCGTTCAGGTTGATAACAACAAGCATTTATTGTATGTTTAAGAGAAACTTTTGCTTAAATACACAGTTTTCTTCATTTTTGAAAGTTAAATTAACAGGGGTCCACTTTTGGAAAAGTTTGGATTTTCGTTGTCCTATATTGGACCCCCCTAATTTTTGCTCGAAAATTAGCAGTTCTTCGCTTTATTTTAGTAAAGTTCCTTAAACTTACATTATTTCGACTTGCTGAAGTTAAATAATCAGTCAAAAAATGATTGGATAGTTAATTCAATCATAAAATATAAATGCAGTTTTGTTGTGAAAATGCTAGTGGCCATGGCTGATTTCAGATGTCGAACTCAAAACACTTATTTTGGTGAAAAGTACAATTCAATTTCAGTCAACATTGTTTAAAATGATGCTGAACATGCCAAATAAAAGATTTGTAGACAACAACACGCTTGAAATTGTGATTTTATTGAATTTTTCATCAAAATCCCTTCAGAGGGTCCACTATAGGAAAGGGGTCCACTAATAGATAACGTACCCTACATCGCCAAAGTTTCATTCGAAGAAAAAAAAAATGAATTCATAACTTTTTAAATTTTTAAATCTTTTTATTCAAAAATAATAATAATGAAAGGTGACCAGAATATCCGAGTTTGGCGTCTGGGGTACATACAACTAGAACATTTTAAATTATTACCGGTAATCGAATTCGGAAATTTTGTAGTTTTAGTGTAACATAAATTTTATTTTTTATACATATCCAAAATCGAGTTTTCAAACCCGTTACATAATTTTGTAGTTTTTATATAACTCTTTTCCTTCCAACTTTATGACACTCATGATCACCGCACTTCCGCACTTTGCTCTCGCGTTCTTATTTGACTTTCATACACAAAACAATAAAACCTCAACACTTCCTCTTCCAACGAGGATGGTGTCGAGTATGCACTTGCACAACATCCTGACGGTGTCTACTTGAAATTCTTTTGTCGAACTTTGGCCACTTTGGCGGGCGCGCATCAGAAGCTCACTTTTTCCCAACAAAGAGGTTTTATTTTTTTGCCGGCCGGTGAAAAGAACGGGTCATCTCACACTGGAAAACAATATGCAAAACTTCCGTCTGTGTTTTCACCGATGGGATGGGGCAAATGCAAGAATAAAAGAAAGAAAAGTGGCTCGATTGTACAGGGCTCTCAAGTTTTTAAAATAATAAAGGTATAAAACTCGATGGGAAATGCTTCGTCGGGAAAAGTGTCAGCTCGCTCACACTGTATGATGGTGGGAAAAGAAGAGGAAAAAACTCGCGAAGAACAAAAGGCCACAGACAAACAGAAGTGACGAAGTTTTGAGTAGCTCTTTAAAACGGTCAATTTGAATGTTCGGAAACTCACCACACTGATTTTCAATTCACCACCGATTAAGCTTTTGACAGTTCGTTGAAAATGTCAAACATCTGTCAAACAAGTGTAATGAGCGGTGGTGATTTCAAGATTGCCGTGGTGAGTTCCCAGCCATTCAAATTGACCGTTAATTTTCTATTGATGAAATTTCAAAAAGACTTCAGTCTGTTTGTCTTTTTAAAGGCATTGAGTACTGAAAGCGGAACGTTGCCGGGAGCCGCGAGATGATGGTTAAGCACATATTCTTTATTTCGACGCCTGTTTTTTTCCATGATGGCCAAGTAGCCTTTCTCCGCGCGAGGACTTTTTTCTCTTCGCTCCGGTACCACGGACAGCAAAATGGCCATAAGAAATTCAAGACAAGTACAATCTCACCTCCAGTGGTGTGCCCCTAACCCGACCGGTAGTGGCTGTACCGTCAGCTGGGGTGAATCGGGACACATTTTTAAGCACAATAATTCGATATTTTTGCTAAGTTTTGGCTAGAACAGACACAGAGTAAGTAAGTTCCAAATTTGACCTTTGTTTCAGACCGTAGTCCTGATTCACCCCCATTTTACGGTACTAAAGATTCGCCAGCGAGAGCTGCTTCGCGAGGATCCTCCAGATTCTTTTTATTTGTATTTCCGGCAGCCTTTGTGGGTAACTTTTGGCGCGCATTTCCTTTGATTTTCAACCTCACTTGATGTGAATGAAAGGGATTTTCCAACGAAAGCTGCACAGCTGAACCTCAGCGTTGATCAATGAATGTAATGTTTGAAGTAGCTACCTTAGCTTGGTTTAAGATGTTGTCAACATTTGAAACATCATCAAGTTCTAACCATTGACTTTTGTCTATTTATAAAAATAATTCTGTCTTTTGATCCAGTGTTGCAAATGAGTAATGAAAAAAAAAACTATCATTTGATTATTTCGGCATCAAAATATCAGAGAGTTAGCGACTGTCACTACACCCTTACCAAAAATCATGATTTTTTGAGTTCCAAATCCCACTTTTCATACGATTTTTTGAGTTCAGGTACTACAACCATAAAAATGGTTATATGGGTTGAACTGCAAAATTCGTATGAAAAGTGGGATTTGGAACTCAAAAAATCATGATTTTTGGTAAGGGTGTATAGCTTACGAGATCTCTTTCTTTGTCTCGTGATTTTCAGCAAGGGCATTATCGACTGAATGCCAGGCCGTAACCCGGGTGAGAGCGTTCTGTTTTGTGTTGTATGTTTTGCCACTCTCCTTGTATGATTCTGGTGAGAGATGGAGACAGGTGTGTGCTGTGTTTGTTTTTGTGTGTGAGTAATGTGGCAAGAAAAGAGATGTTGGCCGTTTTGTTTTTTACACTGAGGGAATTTGTCGGTTGTAATTGACGATTTGTGCCGTGATCGGGTTTTCGCGCTTTTTGTCGTTATCGTATCCTCGTTTTGAGGTTTTTATCCTCGTTTTGTGGTAAATTGAAAGTTTGTTTCGCGGTGCCTGTCCGTCGGGACGCATTTTTTTCGCGTCCCGTTTTCGTCGATCGTCGTCGGTGTGTTTTTCTCGTTAGTCATGTATTTGATACACATCACAGCCGGGAGTTTCTTTTTTATTTCTCTCAAAACAGATGCGGGATTCATCCCTTTATGTTGAAAAGTACACAATGTACTTCCGAGAGTGCGAGCGGATGGTTTAGTTTGTTTGCAAAGTGGGAAAAAAAAACAGGATTATGCGATGCCTTTCCGTCGGGTCGCAAGATTTTTAGCGTTCGTCGTCGGTGTTTTTATCGTTTTTTTTTCGCGTGCGTGTGTTTGGGTGAAGGTGTGGCTGGCTCTGGTTGTCCCGATCACAGCTAGCCAGTCCGATTTGCGATGCCTTTCCGTCGGATCGCAAGATTTTTCGTGTCCGTCGCGGTGTGCAACAACAACAAAACCCTATCATACCATTTCATCTCGATAAACATCGTAACTCGTCGTTCGCAAAGTTAATCTGTACCTCACTAAACATCAATCATTTAAAACTCGTGAAATCATCTCAAGTTAAAATTACACTGTTAACCCTTCAGTTTCAATTACAAATGATTTTGGTTCTATCTGTCCACAGCCGGCTGTCTAAGACTAAACCATTTCATTTCAAATTTAACAACCGATAAACGGGAAATGTCTCATCCGCAGCATCCGATTGTTTGCCTTGAGAATAATATATAACACCTTTCAACAAACACTATGATTTTGGGTCGCATCATCATCTTCTATGATGAATCCTGACCAAACACCCTATCCTACTAACAAGTTTTCAGGTTCCTGGCGCTCGTGGGGTGTAAGCACAGAGTAAATCAGCTGCCCTAGTAGCAACCTGCGCTAACTAACATTCCCGTCCCTTAAAATCGAGGTCTACAAACTGACATGGCGGGCGCCGTTGGTGGCCAATGACTGTTACCTATTCGCAACTGATCTAGCTTTAGCAATCATGGTGTTTTATCTTTTCAGCGCATTCATACATGCTGTTGATAAGGGAAACACCACTAGATCGTCGAAGCCTATAATCAGTAGTGCTGAAAGGATATTACGGTTCTGTTCAGCAACGGAGGGGCAACCATGGGTGATCTCTCATGCTCATGCTCATGCTCATGATTTTCAGCAAGGGCATTATCTTTCTGTCACACCTCCTTCTTTCTCTCGACCACGCGCTCTCATCGCTGAGTCTTTCATTCTCTCAGAAATCCACAATAAAAGACGCGTCAGGACGATTTTTTAAGCTGGTAAATTAATGTAAATAAAGTACAAAATCGCTCCTCTTGACCACGCTGATACACGATGCCACTCTCAGTCTGACAAAAAATAAAAAGAACCACCATCTAAACATATTGCACCGCCCCTCCCCTCCTTCAGCTCAAGTGACCACGTGGACAAGTGTGTGTGTGAGAGAGCCGCGTTTATTTGTAGTGCTCGATAGCATTGTTGGTTCAGCTATCACTTAAATATAAATTTTCCACCCCGGAGTACGATCCGACACTCCAAAATCGCTGCACACCACCAACAACAACTGCAGACAGGCCAACTGGCCCCCCACATAAACATATAGAGAGAATACCACAACTACTTATACACAGGCTTCAATGGAAACCATGCAGCAGCATGATCCCCTCCCCCTCCCCGGAGTTTGTTAGAGATTTGTGGGGGGAGGTGGAGCAAAAGCAAAAGCATACATCAAATATCATCATCGGAATAATATTTAATATTTATCTTTCCATTCAATTTAATTCTCAACGAAATATTCAATCAATTCTTGCCTGACGCTGCTGCTGCTGCTGCTTTCACTTCACGTATTATTTGGCCAGGCCCGTCAGCGGCAGAAGACCGAGTTCCGATGGCCAGTTCCAGGCAGGCTTAGAACGATGCAGTTGGACGGCTGTTGGTCAAAGCTCAGCAAACCGATTCACCTCTCCTCCCCCTCGATTCAGAGTTGTTGGTGTGGTACCGATGGCCGGAAGGGGTGACTTTGGTCCAACACTCGAGCACTGGTTCAGTTGACACTTGGACGGGTCGCCGTGTGTGTGTGTGCCAATACGGACCGAGAACTCTGTGACTCCTGTGAGGAGATAGCTGGTTGTGGGGATCATGGGCGTAACAATTAGTTTTTTTGTAAACAGTTTTTTTATTTAATATTTAATGACCAGTTTTTTCTCAAGCGTTATTATCCGTCTTTGTTTGAATGAAAATCTAATCAGCAAAAACAAAAACAAAAACAAAAACAAAAACAAAAACAAAAACAAAAACAAAAACAAAAACAACCAACAACCAACAACCAACAACCAACAACCAACAACCAACAACCAACAACCAACAACCAACAACCAACAACCAACAACCAACAACCAACAACCAACAACCAACAACCAACAACCAACAACCAACAACCAACAACCAACAACCAACAACCAACAACCAACAACCAACAACCAACAACCAACAACCAACAACCAACAACCAACAACCAACAACCAACAACCAACAACCAACAACCAACAACCAACAACCAACAACCAACAACCAACAACCAACAACCAACAACCAACAACCAACAACCAACAACCAACAACCAACAACCAACAACCAACAACCAACAACCAACAACCAACAACCAACAACCAACAACCAACAACCAACAACCAACAACCAACAACCAACAACCAACAACCAACAACCAACAACCAACAACCAACAACCAACAACCAACAACCAACAACCAACAACCAACAACCAACAACCAACAACCAACAACCAACAACCAACAACCAACAACCAACAACCAACAACCAACAACCAACAACCAACAACCAACAACCAACAACCAACAACCAACAACCAACAACCAACAACCAACAACCAACAACCAACAACCAACAACCAACAACCAACAACCAACAACCAACAACCAACAACCAACAACCAACAACCAACAACCAACAACCAACAACCAACAACCAACAACCAACAACCAACAACCAACAACCAACAACCAACAACCAACAACCAACAACCAACAACCAACAACCAACAACCAACAACCAACAACCAACAACCAACAACCAACAACCAACAACCAACAACCAACAACCAACAACCAACAACCAAAAACAAAAAAGACAAAAAGACAAAAAGACAAAAAGACAAAAAGACAAAAAGACAAAAAGACAAAAAGACAAAAAGACAAAAAGACAAAAAGACAAAAAGACAAAAAGACAAAAAGACAAAAAGACAAAAAGACAAAAAGACAAAAAGACAAAAAGACAAAAAGACAAAAACAAAAAAAGACAAAAAGAGACAAAAAGACAAAAAGACAAAAAGACAAAAAGACAAAAAGACAAAAAGACAAAAAGACAAAAAGACAAAAAGACAAAAAGACAAAAAGACAAAAAGACAAAAAGACAAAAAGACAAAAAGACAAAAAGACAAAAAGACAAAAAGACAAAAAGACAAAAAGACAAAAAGACAAAAAGACAAAAAGACAAAAAGACAAAAAGACAAAAAGACAAAAAGACAAAAAGACAAAAAGACAAAAAGACAAAAAGACAAAAAGACAAAAAGACAAAAAGACAAAAAACAAAAAGACAAAAAGACAAAAAGACAAAGACAAAAAGACAAAAAGACAAAAAAGACAAAAAAGACAAAAAAGACAAAAAAGACAAAAAAGACAAAAAAGACAAAAAAGACAAAAAAGACAAAAAAGACAAAAAAGACAAAAAAGACAAAAAAGACAAATAAGATGTATTTTTTGAAAGAAGTAGTTTCTCAATTTCTTTGAAATTTGTGAAATTTTCTCCTTCTCTGGAAAGTACAAGCTTCGTACCCTTACCTCCTGCTACTAATCCCTCCTTTTTTCTATTCGTATTTCGAGAATCCAAATAAAAATCCTCTTTTTCGCAGTCGGTCTCGGAACAGTCCGTTCCGCTGCACCGCGATTTGGTGCCACGTGGATGACGAATGAGGGCACATATAAACCAACTAAACCCAGAGTGAAAGCAGAGACCTCGTCGACAAATCCGGCATGAAATAATATTTGCCAAGTGGTGGTCCACCCCTCCCCCTTCCCTCCACCTTTAATCGCGATGAATCTGTGTTCGGCGAGGGCAGTCCTTGGGGTTCCCCGGTCGAATCCCGATAGTTTAGAAGAAGTGAGGCTAGCGATTGTTTCGCCTGCGTCAATACCGGAGAGTGAACAGTGAATGAAAAATGGACTTGAGCCATCAGCGTTGCGTTCCTCCACCCACCCCCGAGGCTGATGGCTCCCGTCACAGGATCATCCCGCTCGAAGCTTCCCCCAGTAAGGACCAACACGAACGAAACCCGTGGGAGATTTATTATTAGTGCGAATAATGTCAATACATAAATCATTGTCAGCTGGAACTTCCGCAGCTCGCTCACGTGGTGGGAGTTTGGGCGCGATTTTTCTATTTCTTTCTCTTTTTTTTGTTGTTTAGTCTGACACGTGCGCGATTGCTGGTGATTAGGTGGCAAAGCTGCTACTACTGCACGTTTTACGCAAGATTTTACGCACGAAACGTGAAATTTTTGGGTATTAGGCTAACATCAAGTTTGTTGATTGAGGACTTTAGGAACCAATAACAGAATCAACAGAATCAACAGAATCAACAGAATCAACAGAATCAACAGAATCAACGAAATCAACAGAATCAACAGAATCAACAGAATCAACAGAATCAACAGAATCAACAGAATCAACAGAATCAACAGAATCAACAGAATCAACAGAATCAACAGAATCAACAGAATCAACAGAATCAACAGAATCAACAGAATCAACCGAATCAACAGAATCAACAGAATCAACAGAATCAACAGAATCAACAGAATAAACAGAATCAACAGAATCAACAGAATCAACAGAATCAACAGAATCAACAGAATCAACAGAATCAACAGAATCAACAGAATCAACAGAATCAACAGAATCAACAGAATCAGCCGAATCTGCAGAATCAACAGTATCTACAGAATCAACAGAATCAACAGAATCAACAGAATCAACAGAATCAACAGAATCAACAGAATCAACAGAATCAACAGAATCAACAGAATCAACAGAATCAACAGAATCAACAGAATAAACAGAATCATCAGAATCATCAGAATCAACAGAATCAACAAATCAGCAGGATCAACTGAATCAACTGAATCAACTGAATCAACAGAACCAACAGAAACAACAGAAACAACAGAAACAACAGAAACAACAGAAACAACAGAAAAAACAGAAACAACAGAAACAACAGAATCAACAGAATCAACAGAATCAACATGACCAACAGAATCAACAGAATCAACAACAGAAACAAAATCATCAAACAAGACAAACAAGACAAACAAGACAAACAAGACAAACAAGACAAACAAGACAAACAAGACAAACAAGACAAACAAGACAAACAAGACAAACAAGACAAACAAGACAAACAAGACAAACAAGACAAACAAGACAAACAAGACAAACAAGACAAACAAAAAAAACAAGACAAACAAGAATCAGGTCACATGCATGGATAGCAAAACCCTGAAAAAATATAATCATAATCAGAACCACCCACTCCCGTGACTGACGCGAAACGATAAAGTTCGGGGCGTGAATTCTATTTATTATAATCTGTCCCACTTATTCATATTCATAACTGAACGCGAAACAACAACGTCGTCGTCGTCGTCGCACATACGCGTCAGAACCATCCATGCAGCCATCCAATGAATCTCAAGCATCCGTCAGTCATCATCTCGAGCGCATAGTTCATCTCGGCAAAAGCTCATCTTTTCGAGCATCAAACACAGCTTCGTCCCCCTAACTCCCACTCCAAGCGACACGATGTATGGCTCCGACTCTTCAGGAGTTTGTTCCGGCCGGCGGCACAACGTGATTGCTATTTGCGCCTCATCCTGGTGGGGTTGGGAAACTATTTTCGAACCTGCAAGCGGAACGAAAAGTAAGCTTATCGCAGATGGGTCGAAAATAGGTACTTTCACTCGGGCCACGTAGGAGGTCTCCTCAATCATTCGTCATCAGCAGGGCTAGGGTGCTGCTGCTGCTGCTGTGCCACACGATTTTCTGCAACAGCTTAGAGGAAAGATAGTTTAGATGAGCAACGCGCCGAATATAGAACTCTTTGGAGGTGGAGATCAAACAGGGGTGGGCTTTGTAGAAATATTGTAATATTATTTTAATAGAGCAATTCGATTTTTTTGGTATTTTTTAATTCGGTTGAAACATTTTTGGTGCCTTCGGTATGCCCAAAGAAGCCATTTTGCATCATTAGTTTGTCCATATAATTTTCCATACAAATTTGGCAGCTGTCCATACAAAAATGCTATATGAAAATTCAAAAATCTGTATCTTTTGAAAAACTGTTTTGATTGATTTGGTGTCATCGGCAATGTTGTAGGTAGGAATGTTGGATAAGGACTACACTGAAAAAAAAATGCACGGTTACGGTTTTTGGTGATTTTTAATTTCACTTGTTGTCTGCAAAAAACTTGATTTGCAAAAAAAAAAAATATTTTTTTAATTTTTTTATATGCTTTAGCTTTAAAAAAAATCCAGAACGGGCAAAAAATCTTTGATCGAGTTATGAATTTTTGAATCAATACTGGTTTTTTTTCATAAAATCGAAATATTGCTCGCAAAAATTTTTCAATTTCATTTTTCAATGTAAAATCGAATTTGCAATCAAAAAGTACTTTAGTGAAATTTTGATAAAGTGCACCGTTTTCAAGTTAAAGCCATTTTTAGGTAACTTTTTTGAAAATAGTCGCAGTTATTCATTTTTTAAAATTTGTGTCCATGTTTGCCCACCTTTGAAAAATATATTTTTAAAAGGCTGAGAAAATTCTCTATATTTTGTTAGTTTGAACTTTGCTGATACGACCCTTAGTTGCTGAGATATTGCTATGCACATATTTAACAACAGGAAAATTGATGTTTTCTAAGTCTCACCCATATAACCCACCATCTTCTAATGTCGATATCTCAGCAAATAATGGTCCGATTTTCAATGTTAAAATATGAAACATTCGGGAAATTTTCCGATCTTTCCGAAAACAATATTATTATTTTTTAAATCAAGACTAACATTCCAAAAGGCCCAAACATTCAATATTACGTCCTTTTAAAATGTTAGTCTTGATTTCAAAAAATAAAATATTGTTTTCGGAAAGAACGGAAAATTTCACGTGATGGTGCAATATCTGGTCTAGAAAACATGATTTTTTTTAAATCGTTTTTTAGAAAATATCGAAAACCTGGAGAAGAAATTATTATAAGTTTTCAAGTTTTAGCTTCTTTTAGGTATGCATTTTCATTTTCGTTTCGGCTTTTTAATTTGTAAAATACATCTCGAAAGAAAAGCACCTCTGAAAAAAATATGTTTGAATAGCTGAGAAAATTTTCAACATTTTTTTCTCTGAAACTTAAAAAAATCGGGTAATTAGTTTCTGAGATGCAGTCTCAAAATAATTTGAATCGATCATTTTTTCAAGTGTCACCTAATTAGCCTGTAATTATCAACTGCCGATATCTTGGAATTAATTTGTTAGATATTCAAAGTTGGAATTTTATGTTTTGTGGAATGTTTTGATTTTTTCAATAAAAATAATTTCAAAAATAAAGCTTTATTTCTGAAAAGGACTAAAAAGAAATTATTGTCCTATTTTTAGAGTTCAGAACAAATCATACCATTTTTGAAAAAAAAATGAATTTGAATTTTTCGCAAAAGTTTTATTATTTAACATAGAAAATCGGAACAATAGTTTCCAAGATTTCGTCAGTAGTCTCAGTCTTACTTTTCCAAAAGTATTTTTTTTTCAGGTGTGCTTTTCTTTCAAGAAGATTTTTTTTAAAGGCAAGAAAATGAAAAGAAATAGAAAATGTATACCTGAAAGTAGCAATAACTTGAAAATGGTTAATTTGATCAAAAAAGTAAAGTACTTTTTGATAAAATGCTTGAAAGATTTTTGTTACAGATATTTTTGTATTTTCGGAACTACAGAAACTATCGATATAAATTGTTATTCATTCCCTAAAGTACAGTCTTCTTAGCAATTTAAAACAAAACTTGCCTATTTTTACAATAAGATTGTTGCAGGATTGGGTCCGTAAGTTTGTCAATTTTGGAATAAGAAGACAACAACTTCCTTGGCTACTGTGCACCCTTAAATTTTTTTTCCAGGCTTTCGATGTTTTACAAAAAACTGATCTTTAAAAAAAACAAAAACCATATCTCCTCAACCAAATTTTGCAGCTATGGTTTAGAAGATGTCTTTTTAGTCTTCCACAACATATAAAAAAAAATTGAAAATACAAAAACACGAATTTGGGAACTTAACTTTTTGTGATAAAAAGATAAATAAAATAGAATAGTTTTTTCCGCTAACATATTTTTTGTTGAAAAGTCTTAATAACCTACGATTTTCCTGAATACACCAAATCGAACAGAAAATGCTTATTAAAGATACAGAAACATTTAAATACCAATTTGTATGAGCAGAAATATTTCGACTTTCAGTCATATTTTTTCTAAGAAAATGTGGATATTTTTTTATTAACAAATCAACCAAAGTGTTAATATACTAAGATATCATCCACTGAAAATTGAGGGTCAATTAGGCAGAACCTAAAAAAACTCATTTTTGGTCAGATCAACAATGTACAACGGTCCAGATCGCAAAATTAAGTTGGAAAATTGATTTTCTGAAAAAAAAATATGCCATTTTAGAGTTTTGGTGTCGTCAGAAGAGTTGTTGCAAATGGGAAGGAAGAACTTTTGAATTGGTAAAAACTTAAGGTGGTTCACGATTAGAGAGTTTTTAAAAATCTAATTATTTAACTATCTGACTAAAAATATGGTTTATTTTTGTCTTCTACAAAGTGGTTAGTCTTGGCAATCCAAGCAACTTTGTCAAAAACACCAAAATTTTATCTCACAATCTACGTCTTCCACGGCCAAATTTAAAGAAAGCTAATGAGCCATCCTTCGAAACTCAGTTTTTCGAACATAGCTATTCAGGGTTAAATTTTAGAGTGATATTCTAAACACTTTTAGAGCTCTAAAAACCAACCTTTTTTTGGGCTTAAGGGCCAAAAGTTACAGCAATTTAAATCTGAAAAAGATGCTACTTTGAAACTAAGATATCTCAAAAAAGCGCAAGCCAAATATTATGCGCCAGGTTGCATTCGAAAGGGGAAAATATTCTCAAATATTCGTATCGGAATATCTTAAATTGAAATTTTCTAATTTGCAGAAGAAAAGTGTATAGAACCACCCAAACGAAATTCGAAAATAGTCCAATTATATGTTTGTCCATGTAATTTTGCCCGCTGTATCTGAATCTGTCATCAGAATTTAGCCAAATTGTCAAAATATCAATTTTTGGTCATATTTTGAGTTTTCAGGGGTTTATATAATAATTTTCTTAAAAACAACGCTCAAAAGCTATTTTTGAAGGTTTGCTCAGATGCCTTCTCTAATATTGGTCGTAGAAGGCATAAGTTGCGAGTTGCGACAAAGTTGCTTGGATTGGCAAGCTCAACAACTTTCAAAAAGACAAAAATGCGAATTGTAGTATTTTCAAAGCATTTCATATAATTTAGCCTAAATAAACCAAAATGTCAAATATGAACCACCCTAGTCTTAATATAAATTTGCTGGCTAGTCATGCGAAACGGATATGGCAATACAGTCCAGAATCGATTATCCGAAGCTTCAATTATTCGAAGTTTTGATTATCCGAAGGTTTGTATGGGACTTTGGATAATCGAATCATGACAAAAAATGGCTTTTCATATTTTTGGGTTTTTTCATTAACCATCAAATTGGAAGTATTGCGACCAAATTTGAATGGTTGATTGCCCTAAAAATAAAAAATAAAGATTTTTTAACTCCATTTTGACCGCCATCTTTGATTCAACAAATTATCCGATGTGAATTTTATCCATGGCCTGTAATATACACAAATCGGATTCTTGAGAAAGAATTCTTATCGATGGGATGAAAAAACATATTTTTTAAATTCTGCATAATTAAACAACATAATTCAAATTTGTTGTTGACTTGACGTAAAATTTTAATCAGGTGAACCTAATTTTTAAATATTCATAATTATCCTTTTTGATACATGATTATAGTGATAGCGCAGAAAAACAATCAACGCTAATTCAACTCATCTTAAATTCACCCCTGCCACAATCAAACCTAGCCGCACCACGATTTTAAGCCCGTTTGGTCCGCGCAAAACGGAAGCTTTAGTTTCGCGTGCTGCTGAAAAATATGTGATGTATGTGAAATGAGAAGAAAATTGCCCCGTACAAACTCCGGGCAGCACCGCTTTTAGGGAGTTTGGCGAAGAAAAATGCGATCCTTTATTCGTGGGGGTAGTTTTTCATTTTGATGACTCTTGCCACGGTTAAGAGAGCACTCACACTCTCTCTTTTCGTATTCAAATTCCGCGGTGTGGGAGTGTCACTTTTGACGCACGTGCAAATATCACGTAACCTGGAGTGGTTTTGGAGGGCTTTAGGGATGGTGGAAGATTTTCAAAGGATGGTTGAGTAGCTGCGAATTATTTTATTTGAATGTTTTAAATTTAGTCATGATCCAGTCGAAGCTATTTTTGGGTTTCTGTTTTTAAATTATTGCTTTCGAAGTTAACTACACAATCCCTTAATCACAGATATGTTGTTCCTCCAAATGACTTTTCCATTTTAAAACGAATCCATAAAGTACAAGATAACAGTATTAATGCCTAGTGAATCATCACCGAAAACGGGCGAATATTATTTTTCAACTGGCTCAGAAATATATATTTTGACACGGTCATTACTCAAGTAACTGTCACAATCCAACGTGTCCAACGATAATCCCGGCCTCTCCCTTGTCCCCGGTGTTCCCGTTCGGTGGAGGCCATCATCCAACATTGTTGGACACTATCCGATCACAGACAAGTAAACTTTACACCCTCAAATTGAAAAAAAAAATCGAAAAATGTAAGCTGAATTTAAAAATAAGCCGTGGTGAATTCAAACCTGCCGTGGTGAGTTAGTAAACTCACCAAACATTCAAACTGGCCGTTTGTTTTCGGATTTTTCAATTCAGAGTTCGACATCTGCTGCTCTGACGAGCACTTTCGAGTGAATATAAATAACTCGATTTTGACCATGGCTCCAGTTTTTTTTGTTGTTGGAAGGGAAGCCCAAATCGAATCAGGCCTCGCGTTTGGCCACTAGACTTTTTTTGTCCCTCAGTCGCAAAATATCCGCGGTGTGAAAATGACAACGTTCAATAATCTGCTGTATTTACAAGTTTTTTTCCCCCACTGTCGATGCCTTTTACACCCCCTCGTTATGATTTATACAATTTTTTAAAATGTTTATTATTTTTTGGCGTGAATATTTATTTTTCGCTTGTCCTGCTCCTTTGGACTTTTGTGACACGATCGATGATGGAACTGCATCAGAGGGAGCCCCAGCAGCGTGATGAGGGGCTTGTCGAAGTCCAGTCGAGTGTCAGGGCATTAATAAATTAACACGGTTTAATCCAAAACAGTCGTTAAATAAATCATCGTAAAAGTGCTCTGCACGAGGGTGGGCTGTTGGTTCGTGATCGGAGGAGAAAGGGAGAAAAAAGCATGTCAATATGGGCCCTGATTAATTAGCACAACATGAGAGGAATTTTCGGAAAAATGGAAGGAAAACTTTGTGTAAAGATTAAACGAGCAAGCCATTTAAGCATATACTTGTTTGTACAATCTTTTTATGAGGATAAAATTTTCATCTTTTACAAATTGCATTGTTTTCAATTTGTCATTTTTTACTTTAAAATTTAAAATATTGACATTTTTACTGGATTGGATGCGTTATCCAGTAAAATGCTTGAAATAAAAATATCAGCTATAAGAATTGAAAAGAAAGTCTATTCGAGATTTTGAATTCTGTATGTTTGATCTGGATGAAACTTTACCCATAAAATCCCATATCAAAAGAAGCGATATTGCATAATTAGTTTGTCCATACAAGACTTCATACAATTTTGCAGGCTGTTCAAACAAAATGGGCATGTGAATTTTCGAACATTTGTAGCTTTATAATCGTTTTGGTGTCTAAAACGTTTGCTGTTTGAGCCTTGAGATGCTGCAAAATTATAATATAATATGTTTTTTTAAATGATGATTTCTGGAAAATTGAAAATCAAATATCGTTACTAGATACTAAATCATATTGTGGATTTAGCTCGTAGCTGGATTTTCTGGCATCTTCTCACGGTCATTGGAAACGGTCGTGGATAGACCTAGGGGTTCCCAGTTGGAGTGAAAAAAATCAATTTATAGAAAAATTATGGATTAACATTTTGCTTTTTTATCACTTCTCCGACATCAGGAATAATTGTTTGAACATGCTCGCAATGTTTTTATTCGGTTGGAAAAATATAATTTTTCTTGAGAAAACTTTCATTTTTAATCACATGATCACCCCTAATTCTGGCTTGATGCCGCCATCATGCGACCGCGTGCTCCGTTTGTTTGTCAACAAAGCTGCAGCTGGATGGTGAGACGAAGTGAGGGGGGAAGAGATTTTGACATTTTTATGCCCGCATCTGGCCCGCCGCCTATTTCGTCGGTCACTGAGCCGCCGGTCGTTTCCAGTGACCGAGTCCAGCTAGGTACTGATCGTACAATACTTGAAATCGGAAATTACTTTACCTATTTTTGATAAAGTGCACAGTTTTCAAATTATAGCATCTTTACGTTAAACATTTAGAAAATGTTTAAAAATTGAATGAAGGAAAAGCACCCAGGCATATCATGTTTTCGAAGGGATGAGAAAATGTCTTACAATTTTCCTTGTAAGACTGACTGATCGAACTGTTTGTTGCTGAAAAAAGGCCTCTGATTTTAGTTTTTCAAAATTAGTTTTTTCAGTGTCACTTAATTTTTCAACTCGTGATATTTCGAAAACAAAAAGTTTAATTTTCAATGTTAAAAATGAAAGTTTTTTTTGAATTTTCTGCATTTTTATTTAGAATTTTTAGAATAAGGCGTAAGCATTCGAAAACGGTTAAAATTTAAATGAGCGGAAAATTTAACGAAAGTAACCAACCAATAGTCCGAACAATAATGTTTAAAAGATAAAATTGTGTGATATTTTTCAGCATTCAAAAATATTTTTTGAGTGTGTGCTTTCCAGCATTTGTTCAAAAAATAATTATCCATCTAAGACCACATTTTTCCACATCTTTAACGCACAAGATGAACTTTTTTGACTGCTTTACACACAATGAAAAATGCACCCAAAGGAAAAATATATCTCAAAATCTGCAACAGTGGATTTGCTGCAGAAAATGTCACATTTTATAACATTTTTTGCAGCAAGCCCCCGTTTTTGCCCGCGTGTAAACATTTTAGCGATCTGCAGTTCTCACCAACACATAGGGTATTTTAACCATTAGTGGACCCCCTAGTTGAGCCGAAGCACATTTTTCACAAATTTTCTATATTTTAAGCACTTTTTCATAACCCTTTGTACAAAACAATGAAATCTGAAATCTTTTGAACAATTTTGACTATTTGTTTCATGAGTTGTTTGTTTTTGAGCAGAAAAAAATAGGGTCCATAATCCGATTGTGGACCCGGGTCCACTATAGGCAAACTGTTATTTTTATACCAAAATTAAACCGATATTTGATGGTTTGATGCATGGTGTAGGTCTAATGATAGATATAATGAATAAAATGTGGATTTTGCTCACTTTTCATCATAAACAAATATGTTTTGTTAACAAATTTGGCTTCAAACAACAACAAAAACCTAACAGACATTTAAACACATTTATCTCCCGAAAAGATCAGATAAAACGTTTCAAAAACCACTGCAAACAAAAAAATAATTATAAAAAGTAATTTTGATGCAATTTTTTTTCCATATTATTTACATAAATGGTCGACCGAATCTAAACAATACATTTGTTTACAGTTGCTGATAAAACCACGCATGTTTATTTAAAAAAAATGTTTTGTTATTGATTTATTATTATAAAATATCATTTAAAACTGCAGTTATGATGCTTCACTTAAGTACAATTAACTATAGTTTTGATTAATTAAAAATTCTTACGGCTTCAGCATTTTTGGTACTTTTAACATGAAAACAGCTATATTTATACTCATCATTGGAAAAAATATGCGTTTAGGTTGATAACAACAAGCATTTATTGTATGTTTAAGAGAAACTTTTGCTTAAATACACCGTTTTCTTCATTTTTGAAGGTTAAATTAACAGGGGTCCACTTTTGGAAAAGTTTGGATTTTCGTTGTCCTATATTGGACCCCCCTAATTTTTGCACGAAAATGAGCAGTTCTTCGCTTTATTTTAGTAAAGTTTCTTAAGCTTACATTATTTCGACTTGCTAAAGTTGAATAATCAGTCAAAAAATGATTGGATAGTTAATTCAATCATAAAATATAAATGCAGTTTTGTTGTGAAAATGCTAGTGGCCATGGCTGATTTCAGATGTCGAACTCTAAACACTTATTTTGGTGAAAAGGACAATTCAATATCAGTCGATATTGATTTAAATGATGCTGAACATGCCAAATAAAAGATTTGTAAACAACAACACGCTTGAAATTGTGATTTTATTGAACTTTCATCAAAAACCCTTCAGAGGGTCCACTAAAGGAAAGGGGTCCACTAATGGATAACGTACCCTATAATGCTGGCCCGTCCGCGAGCAACACTCCAAAGAGAAGAATATGTTGGTGCTCTTTCTCTCACATTTCATCAAGCGTCCATGGCGCGGTGGTAGCGTGTTGGATTAAAAACCAAGAAGTTGGTGGTTCAATCCTCGTTCTGTTAAGAGTTTTTTTTTGTGAAATACAACCAAAAAGCCGTCGGTAATATCGATAATTGTCGGTAACGGGCAAAAATGTCATACCCCTATATCGCAAAAAATGCATGAGGACAGTTTTCATGCAGATTCTGATATACTTTCATGCCGCCTTGCATCACAATCATGCGAACACCGTTTGGGTGAAGATAGACTCTTTGTTTACATTTCAACATTGGCCCAACTTGTTGAATATTGAGGTTTAATGAGTTTTGGTATAATCGGTATCACGGATTAAAAATTGAAAGTTTTATGATTTTTTTTTCTTTTAAATATCATTAATACAGTACATGTTTGGTAAAGGGGTGTTCGATACCTGGGCTGTAGCCAGGGCCCCGGCGATGGCCTGATATAAGCTACCGAATAACATTGGCAATATGGCGTCGTTTGTTTACCAACATGAGATTGTTTGTGGACGAACAAAAAAAAAATAGTTTTTATAAGATTTTCTATAGTAGTTGTGTTTTTATAAAATAGTTTTTATAAAATTTTCTATAGTAGTACTAATTTAAACCGCTTTCCTCGCGATTCTAAGCAAGATAACGCAACTATTCATGTTCATCGTGCCTTTAGTTTATCTTTAGTTTCTAAACCGGTTTGCTTTAGTTTGTTGTTTAAATTTTGAAATTTAGCATAAATTAAGCTTATTTGCTAAATTTCCAACTTCAGCCATGTGTAACAATTTCCATTTCACCCGTGCGGGAAACCGATAATGGGGTAATTCTCGCGAATCTTCGGTTCGCCGCTTTTGTTCCTGTATGACGTTTCGAGGTGAGACCCTGGCTGTAGCTTAAAAAGCACACAAACGTCATAAAACAATAATAAACCGAGGGGTGAGTCCATGAAAACATCACGTACAACAAATAACATGTCATTTTTAAAACTTTTATGAAATTTCATGTCTAATTTGTAGGAATTTTCAAAAGTAAGCACTGGACCAAAAGTTGAGTAATTTATTTATGTACATGATTATTTATTATAAACAGGAAAAAATAAATTAGACAGATACTATTTTAAATTTGATGGTTATTAAACTTGAATTATAGATGATGAAAAATATAAAAAATCTGTGAAATTCGTACTCATTCTTAACCGGTATAATGTAAATTCTAGTAGTAAATAATGAAAATACAATTAAACAAATTGAAAAAAACTGCGTTTGCAGTATGGGTGTCCAAATTGAAATTCAAACAATGATAACTCCATATTTTTTTATTCAAATCAGCGCATTTGCTTTAAAATTGTAAGTGATCTCATGCTGCCTAATTATGTAATTATTTCTCACATTACGTCAAATTAACAACATCATCAAATTACTCTCGCTGGTATAAAAACTTTATTCGTGCCAGTTCACGACAATATGATTAATTTGTCACCTTCCCAGCAGAATTGTGCATCGTTGCATCCCCCACAAAAAATGAATAAAGCGAAGTCATTTCAGCCAAAAACACTGAATCTTCCCAGCCATGGCGTGGCATGCATGAAACCATGGTACAAAAACATCACGCAGCGTACACATCAGCTCTGAAGTGAGTGCTCATCTCATCCTGGGGGACGCCTTTTCCCGCGCCACCTCCAGCAGAAGTGATATTGATATAATTTAGCATAGCCCGAAATTAAATAAAAGTGATAAATTGTTAATGAAGAGCATGCATTTATCATCCTGCCAGATTTCCCGTTCCATTCCGGAGTGCTTCTTCCTCGGGGCTGGCGGAATTCGGCTCGAACAGATGACTGACTCGTGGCGGAACACATTCCCGGGCAAGGGGGCTCGGTGGAAATTCCTAGCGCTCAGCCAGCCAGCCAATTCCGGGTTCACGCGCGAGAGCAAAAGTTGCCGCGCTTTAAAGTGCAGCCTCAAAACTTTTTCCATTATCATCACTCTCGCTCGGGATTCGCGACCGAAAGCGGTGAATTTTTAGTCCGAAATAAAAGGAGGGCACACTGGGAGGATTGAAGGTTAAAATTGGTTAACGGTTGAGTTGAGTTGAGTTGAGTTGAGTTGAGTTGAGTTGAGTTGAGTTGAGTTGAGTTGAGTTGAGTTGAGTTGAGTTGAGTTGAGTTGAGTTGAGTTGAGTTGAGTTGAGTTGAGTTGAGTTGAGTTGAGTTGAGTTGAGTTGAGTTGAGTTGAGTTGAGTTGAGTTGAGTTGAGTTGAGTTGAGTTGAGTTGAGTTGAGTTGAGTTGAGTTGAGTTGAGTTGAGTTGAGTTGAGTTGAGTTGAGTTGAGTTGAGTTGAGTTGAGTTGAGTTGAGTTGAGTTGAGTTGAGTTGAGTTGAGTTGAGTTGAGTTGAGTTGAGTTGAGTTGAGTTGAGTTGAGTTGAGTTGAGTTGAGTTGAGTTGAGTTGAGTTGAGTTGAGTTGAGTTGAGTTGAGTTGAGTTGAGTTGAGTTGAGTTGAGTTGAGTTGAGTTGAGTTGAGTTGAGTTGAGTTGAGTTGAGTTGAGTTGAGTTGAGTTGAGTTGAGTTGAGTTGAGTTGAGTTGAGTTGAGTTGAGTTGAGTTGAGTTGAGTTGAGTTGAGTTGAGTTGAGTTGAGTTGAGTTGAGTTGAGTTGAGTTGAGTTGAGTTGAGTTGAGTTGAGTTGAGTTGAGTTGAGTTGAGTTGAGTTGAGTTGAGTTGAGTTGAGTTGAGTTGAGTTGAGTTGAGTTGAGTTGAGTTGAGTTTAAAATAATGTGTTACACAGTTTTTTTTTTCAAATTTATACTTCCAAACGAAGTTTATTTCTTCAACATTAAAAATCTATCTGCAAACCATTGTGTGGGAGGTACAACCCCTTCTCGACTGAGGGTGAGTGGACAGAAAAATGTTTCTTAAAACAGCATTTCCAACCGCCACCATCATTTGGGGCTGGCCCGATTGCTATGAATTCCAGCGCAACACTTTTGCTCGTGAATAGTACAGCTCACTCTCCGCGGTGAAAGATGAGGGATTTTCCGTGATAAATTTTTCGATTATTTCATGTCGAGATTAGACTTTGACTGCCGCTGTTGCAACTTTTCCGCCATCACACCCGGATGATGGGGTTGAAAAGTTTCTGGACGGGGGAGGGTGTGGGAAAATGGGAATTATATAAAGTATACGATGAAAATTGATATGGCATGAATATTCACATTTTGGCCTCGCGGATGACGAGGTCGTCGGGGGTTTCTAGTTTTTAGTGCCGGGGACGAGAGAAAGCTTTTGGAAATAATGAAGAGTTGGTGGAGGGAGTGGATATTTTGGCATGAAATTAGATTAAAACAGACGGCTGATTGTTACGTTTGAGCTTTTGAATATTTGCTTGATAAACTGGGGAAAAGTTTTTGGCGATTAAAAATTTATTGTTCGGATAATCTGTTATTTGCTGTCGTAGGTCGAGATCAACTTACATCAAGATTAACAACTTGATTCCGATAATTTTAATTCAGCTGAATTAATTTAAAGCAGGTTACATACTGATTCAAATGTTATCCAAATCATGTTTTGAACAGTTAGTTTGACTTTGGCTTTAAGTTTATAGCTTAACTATACAAATCTTCCAAATTTCCGCTCAATTACCAATCAAAAAATCAGCGTATGTCACACACCTCGCCCGCCACAACTTCGACATCCTGTCACTCACAAACAACTCTCTAGTCCCTCCGTAATGAATTTGCGGCCGGAAATTGCTGAAGCCGAAAGTCGTCACCGGCGGAGAAACTTCCAAACACGTTTGGTGTGAGAGCAGCGAAAAAAAAGTTGATAATCAATCACTCTGAGGCTGATAAATAGAGGCGGAAAATGCGAAATAAAACACTCAATCACCGAAAATCACGAAACTCCCACGAGAGATCTCGAGAGTCTCTGTGCCGAAGTAATTTTCCCACCACTCCGAACAAAAATTGGTGGATTTTTCCTTCTTGGAGGGCCGACTGCCCCCGTCCCCACCAAAAGGAGTGTCATTATCGGAACCATTTTATTCACTTCGCCGAGTTTGTCCTTTCACTTTCCGTGTTCAGGTTGAAGTGGTTTGCAGGGTTAAGTGTCTTGTGTTGAACAATACAAAAAACAAAAAACAAAAAACAAAAAACAAAAAACAAAAAACAAAAAAACAAAAAACAAAAAACAAAAAACAAAAAACAAAAAACAAAATTATTTTATGGATTTATGATTTTATGATTTTATGATTTTATGATTTTATGATTTTATGATTTTATGATTTTATGATTTTATGATTTTATGATTTTATGATTTTATGATTTTATGATTTTATGATTTTATGATTTTATGATTTTATGATTTTATGATTTTATGATTTTATGATTTTATGATTTTATGATTTTATGATTTTATGATTTTATGATTTTATGATTTTATGATTTTATGATTTTATGATTTTATGATTTTATGATTTTATGATTTTATGATTTTATGATTTAATGATTTTATGATTTTATGATTTTATGATTTTATGATTTTATGATTTTATGATTTTATGATTTTATGATTTTACGATTTTATGATTTTATGATTTTATGATTTTATGATTTTATGATTTTATGATTTTATGATTTTATGATTTTATGATTTTATGATTTTATGATTTTATGATTTTATGATTTTATGATTTTATGATTTTATGATTTTATGATTTTATGATTTTATGATTTTATGATTTTATGATTTTATGATTTTATGATTTTATGATTTTATGATTTTATGATTTTATGATTTTATGATTTTATGATTTTATGATTTTATGATTTTATGATTTTATGATTTTATGATTTTATGATTTTATGATTTTATGATTTTATGATTTTATGATTTTATGATTTTATGATTTTATGATTTTATGATTTTATGATTTTATGATTTTATGATTTTATGATTTTATGATTTTATGATTTTATGATTTTATGATTTTATGATTTTATGATTTTATGATTTTATGATTTTATGATTTTATGATTTTATGATTTTATGATTTTATGATTTTATGATTTTATGATTTTATGATTTTATGATTTTATGATTTTATGATTTTATGATTTTATGATTTTATGATTTTATGATTTTATGATTTTATGATTTTATGATTTTATGATTTTATGATTTTATGATTTTATGATTTTATGATTTTATGATTTTATGATTTTATGATTTTATGATTTTATGATTTTATGATTTTATGATTTTATGATTTTATGATTTTATGATTTTATGATTTTATGATTTTATGATTTTATGATTTTATGATTTTATGATTTTATGATTTTATGATTTTATGATTTTATGATTTTATGATTTTATGATTTTATGATTTTATGATTTTATGATTTTATGATTTTATGATTTTATGATTTTATGATTTTATGATTTTATGATTTTATGATTTTATGATTTTATGATTTTATGATTTTATGATTTTATGATTTTATGATTTTATGATTTTATGATTTTATGATTTTATGATTTTATGATTTTATGATTTTATGATTTTATGATTTTATGATTTTATGATTTTATGATTTTATGATTTTATGATTTTATGATTTTATGATTTTATGATTTTATGATTTTATGATTTTATGATTTTATGATTTTATGATTTTATGATTTTATGATTTTATGATTTTATGATTTTATGATTTTATGATTTTATGATTTTATGATTTTATGATTTTATGATTTTATGATTTTATGATTTTATGATTTTATGATTTTATGATTTTATGATTTTATGATTTTATGATTTTATGATTTTATGATTTTATGATTTTATGATTTTATGATTTTATGATTTTATGATTTTATGATTTTATGATTTTATGATTTTATGATTTTATGATTTTATGATTTTATGATTTTATGATTTTATGATTTTATGATTTTATGATTTTATGATTTTATGATTTTATGATTTTATGATTTTATGATTTTATGATTTTATGATTTTATGATTTTATGATTTTATGATTTTATGATTTTATGATTTTATGATTTTATGATTTTATGATTTTATGATTTTATGATTTTATGATTTTATGATTTTATGATTTTATGATTTTATGATTTTATGATTTTATGATTTTATGATTTTATGATTTTATGATTTTATGATTTTATGATTTTATGATTTTATGATTTTATGATTTTATGATTTTATGATTTTATGATTTTATGATTTTATGATTTTATGATTTTATGATTTTATGATTTTATGATTTTATGATTTTATGATTTTATGATTTTATGATTTTATGATTTTATGATTTTATGATTTTATGATTTTATGATTTTATGATTTTATGATTTTATGATTTTATGATTTTATGATTTTATGATTTTATGATTTTATGATTTTATGATTTTATGATTTTATGATTTTATGATTTTATGATTTTATGATTTTATGATTTTATGATTTTATGATTTTATGATTTTATGATTTTATGATTTTATGATTTTATGATTTTATGATTTTATGATTTTATGATTTTATGATTTTATGATTTTATGATTTTATGATTTTATGATTTTATGATTTTATGATTTTATGATTTTATGATTTTATGATTTTATGATTTTATGATTTTATGATTTTATGATTTTATGATTTTATGATTTTATGATTTTATGATTTTATGATTTTATGATTTTATGATTTTATGATTTTATGATTTTATGATTTTATGATTTTATGATTTTATGATTTTATGATTTTATGATTTTATGATTTTATGATTTTATGATTTTATGATTTTATGATTTTATGATTTTATGATTTTATGATTTTATGATTTTATGATTTTATGATTTTATGATTTTATGATTTTATGATTTTATGATTTTATGATTTTATGATTTTATGATTTTATGATTTTATGATTTTATGATTTTATGATTTTATGATTTTATGATTTTATGATTTTATGATTTTATGATTTTATGATTTTATGATTTTATGATTTTACGATGCGGTCAAACAAAGCCCAAATATCCCTAGTTCTCTTATGATGTTTACGAAAAGCGTTTTTACTCGGAAGGCACGTGGAAAAATCAGAACAAAAATGTCGAAACTGCTAGCCCAAATCAGCGGTGTTGATCGCGTTGATTTTCTATAGACAAATTTTCCTGCAGAATTCTCCTTTTTCCCGATTGGAAATCAACAGGATGCGGAAAAGTTTTTTTTTTCTGTTGGAAAAGTAAAACACTTTGGCGCTCATTACGCCAATTTGGTGCTGAACGACCGAAAGTAATTGAATTTTCGGTATTTAGAGGGCAGCGCAGAAAACTTTTGACCCGAAGTTTGCTTTTCCGCTGGAAAGGATAAGGAAGGGAGGGGAATCTCTTCTGGAATCACTTTGGAAGGGCAATTTTGGGCTTATCTTGTGTTGTTCGATGAGGTGCTGGAGTTGGCACGTGAATGTACACAGATTAAGGAAAAGTTTGTGGAAGTAGTTTTCATGAAAAGTTGTGTTTATAAAAAAAAACATATTTAATTTTTACAAAATTTAAGTAAATTTATAATCCTTGGGAGCAAACACCCCTCAATATTTAGAAAATTAATCTCAAAACGATTTTTCATCAAGTGGCCACTCATCGATGACATTGTGGTGGGTGTGAGTTCTTTTGTGTGTTTGTGGGAGGCTTGATTACTTATTTTGAAGCGAGTCGATTAATCATTGAAAAGTTTTCCCCTTGATGGGGTACGGTTCCGTTGGTTTTGACAGCCATTCTGTCGGTTCAAGAGGTTTTAGATGCTTGGACTATGCTCTCACTTTCTGATTAGGATGTTGGAGAGTCATTGTACGCTAATTTTTATTATTACTTAATCAGTGCAAATCTGTCAATTGCATGGACTCTAAATAAAAAATAATAATCAACTTTTTGTTCTATTGAAAAAAAGTTAATTTTTTATCAAATATTTTTTGTCCTTACCGATAAAATAATCATTTCTGAATCCTTCCTTCCTTCGAATCCTTTCTTAAATATGCCCCACATACCTTGAATCAGATTACGTTCCACATTTTAAAAATGCTTTCCTGATTGCATTTAAATATATGTTCGGTTAAATGTTTCAGCGTAAAAGAACACATGTTTTCCAGACATATTTTTAGCCACGGCACCTGGCGCTCGCCCAAGGCTGGTCAGAGTTTAGTTTTTTGGCATGATGCCTCACAGATAATCAGATTTTGAATTTTGAACAATATGAGGTTAATATTTTTATTTCAAGTTATTTGGAAAAATTTTAAAGTAAAATTTCAAATTCACAAGTTCAAAGTATAATATTTTTAAGGAAAATAAATTTCTAGTACTTTTATCACTCTCTTCCTCCTTTGGCTATTATTTGTGACCCAGACCACTGTTGCTCGAAACTCGTGAATATTTTTTGTTGCTCGGACCTTCCCCACCGGTGTCCTTTGGCGGGCTGCTAAATAGAAAATAAAACGCTCTCTCCTTCGCGATTTTTACGTGGGTTTCCCTCTTCTTTTGCCCAGCGGAAAAGGGCTACACGAAAAATTCAACCCCGCGACGATACAAAGTGCAGAAAGCAATCTAATTGCTGGTGGGATTTTTTTCTACCCTGCCCCGCTCTGGTTCTTCAAAGTTGCTCACAAAACTGTTCGTTAGCATGAACGTTTTCAAGTTGCGCCATGTGTTTTGGGCTGGTGGGGCTAAAACAAGGTGCATGTTTAGGGTTTTAGTGGGGTAAAATGGTGCTAGTTGCATGTAAGTTGAGAAACGAATACTTTAAAATCGAAAAAATGAAGACGAGAAAAACTCTTCAAAATGAAATAAAAAAATATCAAACCAGCTGTCACAAGAAAATATCCCGAAAAACAGAAACCCACGACATTCACACTGAGATTGGTGGTGGAAAACCGAATGCCACGGAAAAGCTTTCATCGTTGGGGTTAAGTGAATAAAAATGGTATCCGTTTCTATTCCTTGTAGGAGGACATTCTATTCACTGTGCAGATTTCGGAAAAAAAAACTTTAATTATCTTCTTCATTATTTTACAGGGAATTTAATTTATTCATAAAACCTTCAATGTTTTTCTTAAAAATAAGGATATAAAAAAAGATGACGTTAGTTGCTTTCAAATGAACAATAAAGCAAATCATTGAGGCAATTTATTGATCTCTGTAATTTCATAAACATTCGATGAGCTTATAGCTGTTTGGATTTGTGGAATGACTCAATTTCACAAGCAAAGCTTAGGCCAGTGTAAATTTTATTTTAAGATTTTGTCTGTTCTATCCATCAAAATCTCCACAAAAAATCAGGAGGCATAAAAGTATTGCTAAAAATTTTCGACTCCGACTCCGACTCCAGGTTTTTGAGATAAGGTGACTCCGACTCCGACTCCGGCTCCGGCTTTCAGCTCCAACCGACTCCGACTCCGACTCCAACTCCGGCCTACCAACTCTAGCCGACTCCGACTCCGACTCCGACTCCAGCCTTCAATAAATTGTTGGCTCCGACTCTGACTCCGACTCCACATATTTTTAAATATTTCAAAAGTTAGTTAACTATTATTTTGAAGACTATGATAAATAGGATTATTTATATACCCTCCAAATGTGACATTTTTTTTCTCAAGAAAAGAAAGTTCGAATCAAAAAAGGGGAAAAAGTTTCTAGGTTATAATTTTTATGCGTTATTGAAACATAAATCAAAAAATATCTCCAGATATGTATGCATTTGTAGAAGAACAATTTTGTAAGTATATATGGATTTATTTACTCAACCTCAAATTTACATATAATTTATAAAAAGCTGATAAATTTAATTATTCAATTGTTATTTAATTAGTTATTAATTTTAATTAATCACAAGAAACCAAGCCTTAATGATCTATTTAACAAATCAATTCAATTTGTTCATTTTTAGGCTAAAATTTATAAGAAGCACAGTGACTATCAAAGTCACCTTGGTTTTTAAATATGTACTGAATTTATACGAAACTATTTTTAAAGCTCCATTGGTTAACATATTTTCTAGGTCACTGATATTTCAAAAGGACCCCTTAAGTTACCTTTCCAAGAAGATATTTTTTAGGTGCATTGATTTGCAATGATGATCACCTTCCGTCATATTAAATTAAAATCCTGTCATTTTTGTTCATATATTTTTATTGGTTCTTCTTCGGTTCTTAAATTTTGAGATTTGTTCAATGATAATTTGCAACGAAATCAAAATAGTTTGCGTAAGGAAAAACACAGATTTTAGTAGAAAAATAGTAAACATTAAGATGCAGGCCAAGGGTGAAATGATACCTTTTCGGTTGACACCCGGTGAGGAACATCCTGGAAGGAGCGGAACTACATCCGTAGTGCTGTTAGTTGATCTTGGTCAAAACAGCTGCTCTGGTTCCTTGCAAGTTACCCATTTTCTTACCTCCACGTTGGCTTGGTTTCGTCATCATGATGACAACACGTGACCTTGCTGGTGGCCTGTGGAAACGAACTCGTAAACCTTTGGCCAGCGAGGGTCAGAGTCGAGACGGCAAAAAGAAAGGGATGCGCAATGTGGGAAGGGAAGATTGTAGACGGTATTGTTTTGATTTACAGCATGTTGAGCTAACTGTTGTGGATGTACCTGATACATCGCAATACGGGGTTTCTCTTCTTTCCACTTTCAGCTACTATCTATCTTCTATTTCTTTATTATGTATAACTGATTTTCTAATTCGGCTTCTGATTACTATCCACCATTTTATTTTGATTGCATGATCGTTTGTTTCTCTTATTTTCATATACTAATACATCTTTTTGTTTGTTCCCATTTTCATGTCGTGTCTGAACCTACGGTTGGAGAACGATTGCACCACGACAACCGCTTTGGAGTGATATTATGACACTGGAGACAACAGCAACAACATTAGAAACCCTGATGTCACTCAGGTTCCCGAAAGTAACTGTATCGTTATTTTATAGTGTTTATCTTTTACTAACATCCCTTTCTTTTCAGAGCATGGACAACGTTTTAAAGCGGCAATGTGGGAAAGGGAAGTAATTTGTGATTGTAGAAGGTATTGTTTTGATTCACAGCATGTTGAACGAACTGTTGTGGATGTACCTAGAACATCGCAGCACGGGGTATCTCTTCTACTTATCTCCAACTACTTTAGTTCTGTTTCACTTATCTTTCAAGTCTACTACTCTATTTGCCAGTTTTAACTGCTGTGTATTTTCCCTAACAAAAAATGATCCCCTTAATGCGAACGAGGTTAATTCTCGGGTTAATTCCTGTTCATATATGATGTATTCTTTATTCATTTACTTATTTATTTATTAAAATATTATTTTAATCGGCTCCCAAAGTTGTCATTAATGCTATCTAAGCTTATATGTTATTATTTATCCTTTATCTTTTTTATATTTTTAATCTACTTCGTACAGCTTTTACTCTTCTTTCCTTCAAAATACAATTATTCTTTCAGTATCGAACTTTATGTAGTATGCTTTCCTTTATTGTCTATTGTTTTAATCTACGCCCTTTTCTTCAAACAAGTAAGGTTTGAGTCCTTACTCAATATATTGAATGATCAAAGTCACACACATAACATTATTGTACTTTTGGTAAACTTTTGAATAACATGCTTAGGTTCAAAACATTGTAACAAAACACCGCGACAGAAGAAATAGCAACAGATTAACACGACTCAACACTAGGAAAGATTTCAGGAGAAAACAATACACAGTAAAATAACAACTAGTTTTTGAATTCAAACTAAAAATTAAACAGTTTTTTGCTTTAATGAAAATTGATAGGCACACTATAAATGGTTAGGCGCTAATACTTACATCAAACCCTACGTAATGTACCACCCCCGGCCGAGTTGAAATGCGTAACCGGAAAAGAAGGTGTGCATGCCTGGCACGAACACTCAAAGCGTGTTCTAGCGTGCTGCTCGTACTGACTCAGAGCAAGGGTGAGATGTAGGTGTAAGGGCAGTGCGTGTTCGTCGGGAACCTGGTGCATAAGATCGGTCAAGGCCCGTTCTTACACTGAAAATTGCGAATTGCGAATTGCGAAAAATAGTTAATATTAAGATAAGGTTTATTTACCATACACACAAAAAAATATTTCCGAATGTTACATCATTTATGATGTAACATTTTTGCACGTCATTAAATATTTAAATTTAAGTGCAATTTGATGTAAATTTGCAACAAATTATACGTAAAAACACGATTTTACGTGTTATTCAATCGTTTACGTCGAATCTCAAGTTTACATCAACTGAGTTTACATTCGATTCATTTTTTCCGTGTCGAGTAAATTCACATTTTTTTTTCTGTGTAGTCAATGATTATTTCAAAATTAGTTGCAACTTTATATAATATTTTTTGTCAGTTTAATTTTTTTTAAAATGTGACACATTGTTTTTTTGTATTTGTTACAAAAAAAAATTAGCATGTTGAGTTCCAAGTAATAGATTGTTATAATCGTAGATTATTTGATGGAACAGTTATGCTGTCTGTGTTTTTCCCGATTTTCAAAACAATGAATATTATCATCAATAATTTTATGTACCTCGCAACTTCTTTCCTTGAGCGAGTTGTGGCGCTATAACCACGGCAAATAGTGTCCAGGGCATTCGTGGAAATACAATGTCCCATCCCAGAGGGTCCCGGAGTACCAAACCTTCTTAGCATGGTGCTCCCAACGAATACAACCAAAAATCTCGGAGCGTATGGTGGTCGACTCAGAATTGTGTTGTTGTTCGAACACTCAGTGCTCAAACTCAACCCAATTACGAGTCATCTCTGCGATACGGCTTTACGCAGTAGGCCTGGCCGCTTTAACGCTTGTGATGTTTCAATGCATTCGAATGCAATGGCGCACTACAAATGTTAATAAATGACAAGAAGAGTGCTAGGCGTCATCTAACCTAAGGCACTCTCCAGGATCCCTTCGAAAGATTGGCTGCGCTAGGGTCTGACTAGACTAGACTAGAGTACCTCGCAACTTCTTTCCTTAAAAAAACATATTTAAAACTTCAAAGACATTCACTATAGGGGTAAAAGATGACTGCACAGCAAAAAATCCGATGGTAAAATCGCATGCAAAAGCATGCACATCACCTTCGTCAAAATAAACACTTAATATTCCACACTGCATGTACAATTTTTGCAAACACAAAAAAAAAGTTGCAACCGACGGGATACAAACCCAGCACCAACAGTAAGGACTGGCGCTTTAGCCCACTCGGCCATCAGACCGATGAAAAGCTGTAAGGATAAACGCATATATGAGCTTGACATTTCGGTCAAGTAGGTTTTCCATACTGATGGGCTACATATTTCAGGGTGTAAAATCACATAAAATTGCATAAAATAATGCAGTATTTATTTTACACCCAGGCTTTTTACACGCAGCTGGATTACTACTTTTTTAGCTGTGTGTGTGTGTACTTTTTAGAAAAAAAACTGGATTAAATATGGTCAAATTTGAATTAAAAGGGAATATAGACAAAAGGAAGCAGTCAAGAATCAGTTGATTGTTTCTGACTACAAAACCAATATTGTTTATATTTTTAGTTATCATACTACATACTTGCGTAAGAGAGGATTAACAGGTTATCATTAAATCTAGATTAAATTTTCAAAACAACCTTTTCCTCATGGGTTTCCTATGCAGATAGGGCCTTTTGAAAATTTAATCTAGAAATGATCATAAATAACACAATTAAAGCATTCCAATCACAATAAAAATGCTTAAAAACATAATGGCATCTGATAAATCTCTTTAAGAAAATGAATAAACGGGCTACGCAGTGCATGCGACCAAAAAAACGATTGAAAATATACGAAGTTTTGTGAATTAACCTGTATTATAACAATATCAATAAATAATAATTGTCAATAAACAGTGTACATAATTTTGCTGAATTTTAGATAACTCCGACTCCGACTCCGACTCCGGGTTATCAGAAATATTCGGCTCCGACTCCGACTCCGACTCCGGCTCATAAAAATTTAGTCGACTCCGGCTCCGACTCCGACTCCAGCTGTTCGAGTTTTGACGACTCCAACTCCGACTCCGACTCCAGGTCCCCAAAAATACCCGACTCCACCGACTCCGGCTCCGACTCCGACTCCGACTCCACAGCCCTGGGTATTATAAAGACCTTTCCAATAAGCCCAAAACATTGAAGATCTGACAACCCTATCAAAAGTTATTAGCACTTAAGTGTTATTTATACACTTTTTGGAGGCCGGATTTCAGATATTGTGATAGAAATATTGTCTGAATCTTCCATGCGAACTATCGTTGAATAGGTTTTTTTTTATCAGACCTTGCCGATGAGCCAGAAATATTGAAGGTCTGCGAACCCTATCAAAAGATATGAGTAATCAAGTTGATTTGTTAAACATGTTAAGGGGGAATGTTGCTATTTTTACTGAATGTATTGACTTTATGAATGTGAGGAAGGCACCAACCACCTAAAGGTGGATTAAGTAACGTTTTTTTTCAATGGTTATTTTGTGCAATCCAATTTTTATGTTTATAGTCAAATTAAAAAAAAATGGGTAAAATATATTTTTGGTTCTACACGAAAAAAATCAATTCCCGTTATCGTGAATTGTGTTCATGAATTTGGGAACCACGAAGGAATATATTCACGTTTATAGTGCAAATCTAGAGTTTTTTTAAAAGGTCCAATAAACTATTGTCTTTTATATATTTATAGGACATATTAAAAAAAAAAAACCTGGAAATGCACTATACTTATGAATAAATTCCTTCGTGATTCTCAAATTCATGAACACAATTCACGATTACAGAAATTGATTTTTTCCGGGTGCCCAGATTATGGAACTTTGTTTTAAAAACCTCGCTCCACAAGCTGAACTTTGAAGCTGTTTTAGAACTCTGGGCCTAATATGAACAAAATCGGCTAACATTTACCCACTCAAAAGTGAAGTTTGTATGGGACAAAATCGAAAAAAAAAATATGAAAGATCCAATTTTCTTACGGTTTGGCTGCAGGATGCGCTACTTTCATCCAAATAACCCCAAAAGTGAGATTCTCATTGGAAATTTTATGCTCTACAATTTTGTCTAACATACAAAAGCAGTAGAACTCGACCTTGAAAAGTTATTGATGATTTGAAATAATATGTTTGTATGATAACCCCAAAAAAACGGTTTTCCATTTGTGGAGCATCAGGGGGTCATTTCTAATGCTCATGCTAAATGAAAAATTAAAATGAAAAAAAGTAATTTTAAATTACGAAAAAATACAAATTTTTCATTTTAATTTTTCATTTAGCATGAGCATTAGAAATGACCCCCTGATGCTCCACAAATGGAAAACCGTTTTTTTGGGGTTATCATACAAACATATTTTTCAAGGGATCAAGAGATGTCGAAAAATGACCAAAATTACCCCATAAACATAGTTTCATGGAAATCGAAGAGGGGTCGTGGCAATTTTCTTCCGATTTCGTGTGATTTGCCATACGTGAAGATGGGTCTTGAAAGTCCAGTGAGTGATTTTATAGCCGTTTCTCAGTGAGGAGAACAAAAACTAGAAAAATAGTAGTTATTTAGCTTAACAGAAGTTTTTAATTTCTAAAATGAAAAAAATATATATTGAGAATGAGACAAAGATGGACATAAATTGAACAACTCGGCAAAATGTTTTGCAAATTTAATTTAATTTTGATCCCTACTTTGCAAGTTAAATAACATGAGAATTTATGCAACATAAAAAAATAGGACGCCTTTTCAATACCTTTTCAACCTAATCAAATAGAAAATTTCCACACAAAAAAGGGTTCCATACGATGCCTCCACGAAACTGGCTCTGGATGTGCTGCATAAATGCATACTCGGTAATTACGGGACCGCGCAGAAATTTATGGAATAAATTAGTGTAATCAAGTGGGTTTACAAAGTCAAGGAATTTTTATAGCGGTCAGCGTTCGCTAGTGAGTGTGTGTGTGGGCGATCAGGAAAAGCTTTCACCGGCTAATAATTACATTCCAAGCGGACTTCAGAGTGGACAATTCGCGTGGCAATCTCCGATAAAAGTCAAAGGTTTGGTAGGATAGCGAAATAATCTGTTTTGATCATGAATGGCATCTTAAAATTGAATCTTTTCTTTTAGCGAAGCAATTTTTTAAAGCGTTTGTTTACTGTTCAATTTTCAATAAAAAAAAATTGCTCTAATTTTTCGCCATTCAGAGCTTTCCACCATGCAAGATTCTACTCAACCATCAGGAATCCTTTTCCACATAAACTGCAGAGTACTGAAAATTCCACAACCAAAAGAACGCGGTAATGAAATGCTCGATGAATGTTTTTTTCAAAACCTGCCACAATCCCCCGTGGGACGATGCTTTACAGCGGGAATTTTCTTCTGATTTTCCCAATACCGTGGCACTGAACGGGAATTCCCCAGACCGAATACCATCCGAGAGGACGACGAGTAAACATCAAAAAATGGGTAGCGAAAGAGTGAAAAAAAGCATCGACTGAGGAAAAACAGCTCTCCCCTTGATAGAATCCGGCGACGAGGGAACACGATACGGTCTTTGGAAGGGAGGAGAAAAAATCCTGACTTTTTACCGGTTATGGACCACCGCTACTGACTGCTGTCGGAGAAGGAGCGTCGGATATATCACCTGCTGAGCGGATTCGACAATTCCCATGATGGCAAGCGCAGTTTCCCAGATAACACTGGATGAGGTTCTGTAATTTGGAGGGAATTAACAATCTGGAACATGAGTGTTCGAAATTCTTGTAAATCTACTCCTTTTAAAATCAGGATATGTTCGCTGATTTTAAATAAAATTCTAAATAATTACTAAAACTACCTCCACTTTACGGTAGCAGTAAAGATGCAACCACGCTGAATTCAGCTGAATCGGTGCCAGCTTCCAGTAACACGCGCCCTCGCGAATGAAATGAGTTGATTAATGAATGCTGCTAGTTTTTTTTGCTGCCGCTTGTACTTTTCACTCATCAAACTAATTACCCGACGATTTCTGTCCAGCTCGGCCAACAGCCAAGAGACGGTGTTCGGTCGAAAAAAAAAATACTTCGATTGCCACCATGGCCACAGACAGGTGTTCCACCTGGCGTGAGATTCAATGAACTTACCACCACTCAAACGGGTCCGTCCGTGTTTGAAACGATAGCTGGGAAGGTAGGATAAAAATGGTTGAAATTCAGAGCGGCAAAAAAAAAGAACTCAACTTTGCTTTGAATATTTTAATAACCGTAATGTGTTTGATGCACTTTACCATAATTGGCTTTTCAATCAGTGAAAAGCTAGGATATGGGATGGTTTTGGAAGGCATAGAAACTCTGCTAGATCAGCGGAAATACGCCGCCAGCAGTGTTTAACCCACTGTATATTTTGATAGGACTTTATAAAAAAAGATGTTTTGATGGACGAGAGATCTAAACAATATTGGTAAGTGGACTTGTCAGTACGAATTCAAGCGGCGAACCCAAAAAAAACTTGTTAAACTGTTAAACTTTGCTCAGTAAAGATGTAGAGTTGGAGGAGTTGATGCATCCGTTATTATGCATCGTTAATTTAACATAAGATTTAAAGTGATTTTTTTTTAAATTTTTGAATAGTTCCATTAATTCTCCTTTCAAATTACACAACACACTTCTGAACGTATCGTTTTAACAATATAATTTCCCAACTAAGAATTTTTGATCAAATACGACGAGTGCTGAAAAAAAAACAAATTTTGCTATTTTAAGTAAAGTAGAATAAAGTAGACTGCCAATAATTGAGGATTCACCTATTATGCCAAATCAAGTATTCCGAGAAAATGCGTTGTTATGTAAGTCACCAATGCAATTCAAAGGTGAATGGGATATTAGCCGTTTGGTTTTTAGCATCGGCAGTCAACTAAACATTATTTCAGTGAAATTAAAGGTTTGGAAAATGCGTTGGAACATCCTCTACTACCTGAAGCAAAAATCTCGATTTTGCCAAAAGTGGATAACAGCCGTTTCTTTGACGATGAGCAGTAGGCCATTTCATCATTCGTGAAACACAGGAAAAGTAAGTTATTTCACGACGCAATTGCAAAAACAAAGTTTTTAGCAAATACTTACTTTTCATGTCATTATATTCTGACGAAATGGCCTACTCACTAAAACGAACAGTGCTAATAAGTTCATTATAGCACTCATTTGAGTGTTGAAAGTTTAACTTTTTAGTACTTATACATATTTGGGTAATTCTCTGCCAACCCACACGAAATCGGGAAAAGTTACCCCGACCCCTCTTCAATTTGCGTGAAACTTTGTCCTAAGGGGTAACTTCAGTACCTGATCATGAATCCGTTATCATTTTCTTGATACCTAGTGACGGATATCTTTGATTTCTTCTATTTTTGAACATGCGAAAAAAACATGTTTTTCAATACTTGCTTACTTTTTCAAAAGGTCCTATGTACATAGGAAATCCATGGCGCATTGGTTGTAATCTAGAATAATTTGCAGCCTGAAACGGTGAGGAGATAGAAATTTGGTGTCAACGGGACTTTTATGGCAGTGCGTGGCCGAATGGTTACGCTGTCCGCTTTGTAAGCGGATGATTCTGGGTTCGATTCCCATCTGCTCCAACCTTCTATCGGATGAGGAAGTAAAATGTCGGTCCCGGCCTTGGTTGTTAGGCCGTTAAGTCATTCCAGATGTAGGAGTCGTCTCCATGCCATAAGTACAAACAACACACCAAACCAAGCCTACTCCGGTAGAATCGCTGGCGGCGGTTTTTTTTTTTTTGTTGCCCAATGGGCATTGGGTTAAGTTCACTGCGACCACCTGAGAAGGCTATCTTTTGTGATGTACCCTGGTTACTGTCCATACTACAAATTACTCGTATCCATTGGATCGGAAGACGAGGGGTTATTTTGCAGACATGGTTTATCCCAATTCGGCGCAATACAGTCGATAAACTGTATGACCTTCTTGGGATGGGTGTGGTGCCATACATCGTACGGCGTAAGAAGGTGCGATCCAAAGAACCGCAGCCTTCGAGACACAAGTGCTCCGCAGAAGCAGAGTAAATGTGCCGAGCTTTCCAGCTCAGTTAAACAAAAACGACAGAGGTTGTTAGGCCACCTGCCGATTTTGTGCAGGTGATATCTGGCAGGACAATGTCCTGTTAGAAGCCCTGCGAGTATTCGTAGTTCCCTACGGTTTAAGCCAAGAAGTTTCCTGGCAATTGAAGGACTTGGAGTGATAAAAGTTTTAGCTTGTCTCAATCCTCGCATCTCGCCCCAGATTGAAGCGATTTGCAATTGTCCCCAATTAGTTATTTCTTGCTTCACGGCACTTTTGAGATTCCAAGGAACGGCTCGGGACCCACGAAGATGTTTGATGAGCCTTGTCTAGCAAGTTCATCAGCCATTTCGTTGCCTTCAATGCCGCAGTGCCCTGGGACCCAAAACAACATGACTCTGTTATGCCGAGAAGCAAGTTCCCTGAGGGAAGCGACGCACTCCCAAACAAGTTTGGATTCGCATTTAGAGGATTTTAATGCCAATAGTGCAGCTTGGCTATCCGAGAAAATACCGATTTTTGCGTGTCTATAATTTCTCATAATACACGTCCTCGCACAGATGTGTATGGCATACACTTCTGCTTGAAAAACGGTAGGCCACTTTCCCATAGATATGGTTTCCTGGTTCGAGGACCGAAGACTCCAGCTCCAGTAGAAGTGCCCATTTTTGAACCATCCGTAAAGAAACGAATAGTTCCTTCTGGAAGTGTAGGTCCTCCATTACTCCACATTTGGCGATTTGTTTCAATCACCTCATATGGAATGTCCATGTTGAGCCTCACCTCCATGCAGTCCGAGACTGAAGTTGCAAGGGGGGAAATGTCAAAAGCCTTCACGATCCGCGAGTGACCCGTTCCATCTCCTTCCACCCAGTTGCTACACCGTTGTAGTCGTAGAGCGCCAAGCGCAGCCTCCTGCTTCACATGTAAATGTAAAGGCAGAATGCATAGCATGGCTTCCATGGCCGCGGTGGGGGTTGTTTTCATTGCACTCGTTACAGAGAGACATGCCAGTCGTTGGAGCTTGGTCAGCTTCGACTGACATGTCTTCTGTTCAGTCTTCGGCCACCAAACGGTCGACGCATAGGTTACCCTAGGTCGGGCGATGGTGGTGTAAGACCAGAATGCAAGTTTCGGTTTAAGGCCCCAGGTTTTGCCGAGCATTTTGTTGCACGCCCAGATAGCAGTAGTTGCCTTCTTTACCGCATAGTCCAGATGTGCATTCCAGTTCAGCTTTTGTCAAGGATTACTCCTAAATATTTGACCTCAGAACTGAAGGTCAGTTGGGTTCCTTTCAAGGTAGGCGGCCTAAGGTCGTGTTTCCTCCTGTTAGTAAACGGGATTATCACGGTTTTGTTGGGGTTTATTGTCAGTCCTTCCTGCTCACACCACGACATGGTGCAGTTTAGAGCTGACTGTAGACGGTCCGATAACGTTCCGTCATACTTCCCCCCGGATGATTAAGACTACGTCGTCAGCATATCCAATGACTTCGTAGCCGAGTAGTGTAAGTTTTCTTAGAAGACTATCTACCACCAGCAGCCAAAGCAAAGGAGAGAGTACTCCCCCCCTTGCGGACAGCCTTTGGCTGCTGTTATTGTGATAGATGTGTCTCCTAGCGATGCTAAAATCTCTCTGCTCGTAAGCATAGCATGAATCCAGCTCGCAGTTGTTCCATCGACGTTCCTCGACCGGAGCGCTTCATTGATGGCTGTGTACGAAGTGTTATCGAAGGCACCCTGAATATCAAGAAAAGCACAAAGTGCAGATTCTTTATATTTCAGTGCGTTCTCGATACGTGACACAAACGCGTGTAGGGCAGTTTCGGTCGATTTGCCCGCTTGGTATGCATATTGGTGTTTATGCAAAGGGAAGTCCTTCAAGAACTCCGCCCGGATGTGGTTATCCGTGATTTTCTCCATAAGCTTGAGCAGCGTCACTGTCAGACTTATGGGTCTGAAGGCTTTTGGCATCGTGGGGTCACTTCTGCCGGCCTTAGGTATGAAGATCACCTTAACTTTGCGCCAGCTTCGAGGGATGTAGCCCAGGGTGAAGCTGGCTCGAAGTAAGTTGATCAACTCAGCCATTATGGTGTCGGCTGCTTTTGGAGAAAGATTGGAAGGATGCCGTCGGGTCCTGCAGCCTTCAGTGGTTCAAATGTGCCGAGGGCCCATCTGGTTGAAGACTGGTTAAACATTCGACGGGCTAGGTGGACTGACTCTCTTGATGGTCGACACCATACGCCATCTGCAGTCCGGGTACTAGCTGCATCCTCCTCTCTTTCAGTTGATTCTGGAAAGTGCGTACTCATGAGTACTTGCAGTGTTTCCTTGTTTGTGACAGTGAGAGTGCCTTGCTCGTCTCTCACCTGTCCTAGACCGTTGGAATGGTCTTTTGACAACGCCTTTGGAGTCGGGTTGCTTCAGACATCGAGCTTATGTCCTCACAGAAATTAGCCAGGCTAGTTTTTTTGGCTCTCCTCAACTCCGCGTTATACTTCGTTAGGGCTGCTTTGTAGGCATCCCATTCGGAAGTGAGCTTAGCTCCAGGGTCGCTAAAAAATCGCATCGCGCGATCAATGAGTGAAGGTATACACACCCAGTAAGCGCTACTGTTCTCAAGAAAAACAACGCGTTGCTAGTCCCGCTGTGTAACCAAGAAGGAACTCACACCAAAGCGATCGTTCACAATCATCCACTGGGTGGATCTCACCCGATTCGCGTCGTCAAGGGGTTTGTTTATTTGGGACCGCAACGAATCTTGAATCGCGAGCGGAGAGCGATTTCCAAAAATCGCTACTTGTAACAATCCATGATTGTTACAAGAGACGATTTTGGTGTTTAAGGGCAGGACCACGATTATACGGTTTTATTGAGAATAATTGTATTTAATATTTAATGTTTTCTAGAACGATTAGTTTTAATATGAACGATTATAATAAATAAATTTAATCGATTACTTATTTCTGGAGTGTGTTAAACTCATTAAAACTGCATGGGCACGTTGAATGCGTTTCCGTTTGTTTCAGCTCAAAGAACGTGTTCGTGTTTGTGTGTTAATGCAGTTAAATTTGAAGTAAAGGTTGAACAAAGTTGCACAAGCTGTTAACTGCATAAAAATGCGTGATGTGGTGAAGCGCTTTCGACAAGAATTACCTCCCAACAATGAGCAACGGGGTTTTTTTGTACCGTAAAACGGGGTGACTTTGATAGGTTTGCGATTTTTCCGCAAAATGAAGAATACAATTAAAATACGTACGGAATTGTTTAGAATCATTCTGACCGTGGTAGAAAAGTGTTCAAAGAACCTCAAAAAGAACTTTTCATGAAATTTTGAAAAGTTTAAAAAGTTAGTAAACTAAAGTTAAGAAAATGGTGATGAAACTCATTATTTTAAACTTCTCAAAGTGTCATGATTTTCTCAATGAACATGATATTGAATCGGAAAACGGAATGCATTTTCGGATTTTTTGGACAGTTTGCCACTAGGAGAAGGTAAAGTAAGTTTGTAAATAATAAATAATATGTGTTTTTGAAACACAATTAAAAAAAAAGCTTCAAATTTATAGGCAATTTCAGTTGAACAAATTTCATGTAAAATGTGAAAACTTGCGATTAGTGCTTCGAATTCAGTATAAAATGCAATATAAATCGATAATTTTTATAAACAAAACTAGTTTTTGCAAATTTCAGGCAAAATTCCGACTTTTTAACAATTTTACCTAAAATTTATATTTATTTTGTTAAAAAGCTTATACACTTAGTTAACTAATTATAAACATTGATTTTTTTTTCTTAAAAACTATATCAGCTACTTTAGTGATGGTACATTCAACGAACAAATAAAGTTTAAACATCCTAAATATGATTTTAACAAGAAACACTCTGACTATCAAAGTCACCCCGGAATTCAAACTAAGAATTTTTAACGTAACTATTTTTCTAATCACTATTGAAAAAACTTTTTTTCCAAAATAGTGCATGGACTTTGTGTGGCCTACCCCAGTACATGTTTTAAAAATAATAATGTTGAGTAAAACCTTACCTGTTGGAAAAGATTCCAAAAACAAATTGAAATCAATAATGCTATAACATTTCAGTTTTATTTAACCCTAACCCTGTATTTCTAGTTTTCAAACGATTGGCATTAATGCCAAGTTTCGACATATTTCAGGGAAATATGAGTATTCCTTCTCAATTACTTCTCTTCGTAAAAAGTAGTTTGATTTATTGTTTGAAAAACTTTTTTCATTTAGAAATTGCGGGACAAATGTAAGGAATCAGGAAGTAAATGATTCGTTTCATTCTTATAAGATACTTTATACTGTAGGGACCATCCACAAACTACGTGGACACCTGAATGTCAATCCCCTTAACCCTATATTGCAATTTTTTTTTTGAAAAAGGTTATTGTTCTACGAAAAACTTTACTTCACTTGTTTTATGTTTTTCTTGTTTCCTTTTTTTAGTTTTTTAACACTGGAACGCCCAACGTCCAAGCCTCCCAGAAAAGGTGGAACGGTAACTTCAACTCGCTGGTTCTCGGGCATTACTCAACCAATCGGGACAATTCTTGTTTCCAGTGATTTGTAAGAATGTCTAGATGATCCTAAAATTTTGCAGAACTTGATTTGAGCAAATCTGTAATTTCTGCGACCGAAAACATCGTTCCACCTTTTTTAAAACGACTGCCTCCGCGGAATTTTTGGCCATTTTTTTTTACATGCGAAAAAAAAAGTTGGAACGATGTTTTTGATCGCAAAATGTACAGATCTGATCAAATTAAGTTCTGCAAAGTTCTAGAATCATCTAGACATCCTAACAAATCACTGGAAAGAAGAATCATCTTGATTGGTTGAGTTATGCCCGAGACCCATTGAGTTGAAGTTACCGTTCCAACTTTTTTGAAGCCTTGGGCGTTGGAATGTTAATTAGCATTTATCTTTTTTAGTTAATGTTTGTTTTTGATAGTATTTGGCCTATCAAAAAAAATCTTAAATAATTTGTAAATAAAACCTAAAATACAACTTGAATTTGAGGAAGGCACCAACCACCTTAAGGTGGATTAAGTAACGTTTTTAAATACAGTTTTTGAAAAAAAATAGTTACAATAAGCTGGAAACAATCATAAATATTTTTTTTAAAGTTTAGCGTATTGCGTATTTAGTTTATTCTGAAAATAAGTTTTTTTTAAATATTTTTATATCTGTTTTAGTACAAAGAGTAATTTTAACTTTGAGTGTAGATTTGCATCAAATGGTCACAACTTTGAACTTCGTCTTTTTGATAAATTGATATGTACGATACTGAGAATAGTTTTAATGCCTCTAATTTAACAACAATAAAAAAAAAAAGCAAAGTAATCCACTTTAACGACCCCCGGGTCTTTTGTGGTCTCTGTTGCAAGTTTCTGCTCATTTCTAGGCGTCCGAAGGTTATGTGTGGTGAGTCACTCAAAACCTCTTTTACGCAAATGGACCGACGTTTTACTTCCCCATCCGATAGAAGGCGTGGTCAGGCAAATCTCGTCTCGAAAAATGCCACCGGGTCCGTCTGGGATTGAACCCAGGCCATACTGGGATTCAGAGGCTACCACGCTAACCACTAAACCACCGGACCCGGCAATTTAACAACAATGCTAGGGTGGGTCTCGTGGCGCAGGGGTAGCGGCTTCGGCTGCCGATCCCGATGATGCTATGAGACGCGGGTTCGATTCCCGCCTTATCCACTGAGCTTCTATCGGATGGTGAAGTAAAACGTCGGTCCCGGTTTCTCCTGTCTCGTCAGAGGCGCTGGAGCAGAAATCCCACGTTAGAGGAAGGCCATGCCCCGGGGGGCGTAGTGCCAATAGTTTCGTTTTTTGCTAGGGTTCAAATATTTGGGAAGGGGATTTTTAAAGATCGTTTTGGAAATCTTTAAAGCAATAAGTTGTTTTTGGTGAAATACATACTGTACCATGCCATGAAATTTGTGAAGAAATTATTAAATAGGGCCAATATGCAGCTTCAAAGGAGAGGGCTGCACGGACACTTTTTTGATACTCTGTATTTCAAATCACACCGTAAATTGTCCTAAAAGAGCCGACTTATATCCGAATTTACTGGACTAACTATCCCAAAAGTCGCTGGTTCGAATTAAAGCGCAGGAATTCGGCTTCATCTCCCCGAACCATACTTTCACACTTAGGTGACCCGGGTGTGAAAGTCTGTATCAAAATACAAGATGCTAGCCATTGGTACTATAAGTGGTCATGACCACGAGCCACGAGGTTTGTAGGCTTCCGAAAGGCTAACATGTGCTATAAAATACACCCTGTACACTGAATCCGTTCCTTGGTGCTGTTTAAAAGTTATCTTTTCTCGCCTTTTTCAAGAATATTGCATAAAAATCGTGAGGTTTTTTTATATGTCCTGTAAACAAGCAAACCAATTTCTTATAGAAGCTTTTAAAAGAAACATTGAAACTCTTGCCAGAATTGCATTGCGTAAGCAAGCAAAAAGAAAACACGCGGCGCGCAAATCACAGTAACCAATGAGGAAATTCGCGCCGATAAGACCACCCCGGCGCTCACTGGGTTCCACCTTCAGTGATTGCTAGGAAAAGCAATCGGTAGCGCTCTCTGTGCGACAGCAAAATTTGAGTCGCGGGTTGTTACAAGAGACGACTCGAGAGAGTCATGAGGGTTTTCTCTCTCGAGATACAAAATAAACTTTCAGTCAGAGGTTGTTACGATCGCAGATTGTTACAACCCATGATTGTCGCTGAATCAGCTCTTGTTCGCGCTCCATGCACCCCTGCTTAGCTCTGTTGAAAAGCCTTCTAGCCTCCTTGCGGAGACTGCTCAGGCTTTCGCTCCACCACGGTACGTCCCGACAGATTTCCCTCACCTTCATAGGGCAGCTCGCCTGGTAGGCTGCCGTGATCCTGCGTTGAAGAGTATTCGCTGCAGTATCCAATTCTTCGGGGGTTCGTATTCGTGAAGGAGCGTCTTGTTTGGACCGGCAAAGGTGACCTCGAAAGGCGTTCCAGTCCGTGTCATTTGGGTCACGAAACGTTTCCCTTTTCAGTTGACTGGCTTCAATGTCAAAGACAATCTGTCTGTGATCAGATAGACTAGCTTCTTCAGAGACATGCCAGTTTTTTATTTTGTCTGCAAAAGCAGCACTACACAGAGTGAGGTCCAAGACCTCCTGTCTTACGACAGTAACAAAAGTAGGTTCATTGCCCTTATTGCATACATTGACGTTGTTAGACGTCAAGTATTCAAGAAGGCGCTCACCTCTATCGTTAACATCCGTGCTTCCCCATATCGTATGGTGGGCGTTCGCGTCACAACCGATGAGGAACGGTTTATTGACAGCCCTACAGTATCGCACAAGTGCGGCCACTTCTGGCGGTGGAACATCGTCCTGGTCACCAGGAAAGTAAGCAGATGCAACAACCATCTCCTGCTTTCCCTTGGTGGTCGGGACGGTCACCATTGCTGCAACGATGTCTCGTTGGACGAATTCCGTGATTGGAGTACACTTGATGTTTCCGCTCAGCAGAATCGCCGTTCTTGGTGTTGCCTGCGTATTGCTGTAGATCAATCTACTGCTTTGACAGGACAGTCCAAGGATTTTGTTGTGGTTCACCCACGGTTCTTGAACGAGAGCAATCCCCAATTGCTCTTTAGTGAACCTCCGACTAAGGATACTGGAAGCACCCTTAGCATGATGGAGGTTAACCTGGATGCAACGGATATTGTTCATTGTTCAGTTGAACCTGCCGTTTTCTCCAAGATGTTTTGATGATCCGGGAACAGGATGGCAGTGTCCTGCAGCTTGGTCGCTGATGTGTGTTGAGGATGCGGGTTCCTCTTGTATAGTACATGAAGTACTGGAAGGCCACATGAGGTCGGTTTTGGATTGTATATCTGTACCTGAGAGTTTTCTGAGATGCTGTGTTGACGAGTGGTAAAATACCGTGCTCATCGTAGCGGGGGTGCTCAAGCGGTGAGGTTGTTGCGTGAATTTTCAGAATGTTCAGCTGTACCGGTGCTATATTCGCAAAAGCGAAAATATGCATGTGGTTGCCTAGTTTTCGTCAAAAACTGTTGCGTAACCTTACCATCTCTCGCAGAATTGCTCCGAAGAACAACAGAAGGTTCTCGTTTGGTACTGGATAACTCTCCTACTTCCTTCCACATGTGAACCTTCCTGTGCATGTCTCTCATGCGTTCCGACACCGCAAACTGCACTCTACAGTTTTCCGCCGACTCTTCTCTTCCTTCCTTCCGCGTTGGTTCCAGCTGAGGGAAGCAGCTGGCACTTGGGTTTTGGTTTTGATCAGTTTCCATGTTGATAAACCTTGTTTTCAGGACTCCTACAAACTTCAACTGTGACTCGGGCCTGCAAAGACACAGAGGAGACTACATACTGCGTGGGGCGTCTTGGTACCACGCAGGCTCCGTTAAGACCTGGATACTTCTTGCTCCCCTCCAGACATACATCCCTTGGCACGGGTCGCTTGACACTGTAGATTGGGGATTGGGATTTGGGAAAGGGATTGGGGATGGGGAATGGGACGTGGTTCTCTGTATGGCTTTTTGCGAGATGAGAGCAGAGGACAACAATCATCTCAACGTTTCCACTTTACCCGGGCTAACGACCGGCAGTTCCAGTTCACGATGATTTCCCTTTATATGTTAAAAAAAAACCACTTATGATTTTGGCACATATTCCGTTTGTCAGCGTTTCCTGTCATTACTGGCGGGAAAAATCTACGTGGAATCAGCTGTGCAGACCTCATGTGTGACAGGAATGCAGATTGAGCGACTCCCACGGCGGCGGTTGAACTCGCAATCCAAAGGTCGTCAGTTCAAACACTGGGGTGGAAGGTTCCTTGGAGTAGAAAGAGGTTTGGGTGCTCTCCCCATTCAAGCCTTCGGACTCCTAGGTTCGAGCAGAAACTTGCAATAGAGACCACAAAAGATCTGGGGGTCGTTAATGTGGATGGTTTGATTGGGACTTTTATGTAAAATTGAACGCCCGATTTGATGGCGTACTCAAAAATTCCGGAAAAACGTATTTTTAATCGAAAAAAACACATCTTTTTTTAACTCTGCTATTTTACGTTACTCAACTGTAATTTTTTTTTAGAACATGTCATTTTATGGGAAATTTAATGTACTTTTCAAATCACACAGTAACAGTAACCCAGAAGGGTCATTTTTGTCATTTAGAACAAAAATTTTCATCTATAAATTTTGTGTTTTTTCTAGCTTTGCAGGGTTATTTTGAAGAGTTTTGTAATTTTCTACAAAGTTGTAGAGCAGACAATTACAAAAATGTTGATATATAAACACAAAAGGTTTGCGTGTAATCATCATGGGTTATCGCGATTTCACGAAAAAAAAACTTTTAAAAAGTTGGTTGTGTCGATTATGGCCGTACATTGTCACCCACGTCTATTATCAAAAAATTTAAAAATATGAAAGCCCCTGGCGAGGATGGCATTTTTTACATTTTAATTAGAAAATTACCTGAAGCAACTTTAAGTAGCTTGGTCAAAATTTGCAACAAATGTTTTGATTTGGCATATTTTCCCAGTAGTTGGAAAAATGCTAAAGTAGTTCCGATTTTGAAACCGGATAAAAATCCTGCTGAAGCCTCAAGCTATTGGCCCATTAGTTTGCTTTCATCTATTAGTAAATTATTCGAAAGAATAATTCTTAATAGAATGATGACGCACATTAATGAAAATTCAATTTTCGCTGATGAGCAGTTTGGATTTCGCCTTGGGCATTCAACTACTCATCAGTTGTTGAGAGTTTCAAATTTGATTCGAAGCAACAAATCTGAGGGCTATTCTACTGGCGCTGCTCTTCTAGTTAAGAAAAAGCATTTGACAGTGTTTGGCATATAGGTTGGATTGCGAAATTGAAAAGGTTTAATTTTCCGATTTATATCGTGAAAATTATTCAAAATTATTTGACGGATCGTACTCTGCAGGTATGTTATCAGAACAGCAAATCTGATCAACTACCTGTACGTGCCGGTGACCCTCAAGGAAGCATTTTGGGTCCAATTTTATACAATATTTTTACTTCTGACTTGCCTGATTTGCCTCCAGGATGTCAGAAATCACTTTTTGCGGATGATACAAGCATCTCCGCCAAAGGTAGAAGCCTTCGTGTCATCACAAGAAGATTACAAAAAAGCTTGGATATTTTCAATTCTATTTGAAAGAATGGAAAATTACTCCAAATGCTGCAAAAACTCAACTTATTATTTTCCCTCACAAACCAAGGGCTGATTTTCTTAAACCAAAAAGTCATCACATTATAAAGATGAATGAGGTAATTTTAAAGCGGGAGGATCAAGTGAAATATATCTTGGACTTGTTTTTGACAAAAACCTTACTTACAAGGATCACATTGAAAGTATACAGGTTAAATGTAACAAATATATTAAATGTTTGTATCCACTTATAAACAGGAATTCTAGACTTTGTCTCAAGAATAAACTGTTAATTTATAAACAAATTTTCAGACCTGCCATGCTTTATGCTGTGCCGATCTGGACAAGCTGTTGCTTAACCAGGAAGAAAAAACTTCAGAGGATTCAGAACAAAATTCTGAAAATGATTCTGAAACTTCTTCCCTGGTTCAGCACCAGTGAACTTCATCAACTAGCCGAAGTTGACACTTTGGATGTTATGTCCAATAAGATAATTGATGCATTTCGACAAAAATCATTGCAGTCTTCAGCTGCATTGATCCGCTCTTTATATAGTTCATAAGTTATTTTTAAGGTATCCCTTTTCCCTTTTGTACATGTAGGACCTCCTACATTTGAAATCACTGAATAGCGAAAGCTACAATATTTCATGAATAAATGAAAATTGCTAGTATTTAAAATTGAGGTGAAAAGTCATCAATTGTGATTGGACACTCAATAAGATTCGAACCGGCGACCTCTGGATTGTGAGTCCAGTGCGCGGTCCGATTGATCCACACGAGCGGGACAAAAAAAAAATTTAACTGAATGAATGTACCTACATGGAAGAAAAAAAATCTGAATAAATATAAATTAAAAAAAAAGACTCTTCCCTATAGAAATCAATATGAAGAAAAACGACCTTTGAAAGATTTTTTAACAACCTTTAGATAATTGTTTGTATTTGAATCTTAAATATTCTACATATTTTGTACACTTTATTTTAGTCGATTACGAACATCTTGCTACAATATTGCATTTTTTACAGCCACTAACTAACTCCCAACTCTCCCGTACAAATAAGTATCAATTGATTATCCACAGATTCCCATCGCAATTTCCCCTTTTCAAAAATCTTTACTTGCAGTCCAAAAACACACAAAACTTTCTCGCATCTTACAGGCAGCTTCAAATTATCATATTCAATTACAATTCCGCAATTACAATTTCACGAGAGACAATGTTGAGCACTGCACACACAAACACATACACTTTTCAATTCTCCAACAATCAGCCAGAAGCAGTTTTCCCCAGTTGTTGAAATGGTTGTCGAATAAAATGCATACCTCAACAAGAGGGGGGAGGAAGGGGTGAATCCTTGGTGCACAAGCAAGAAAAAGGAGTCAGAGATAACAATCGTAGGTTGTTCAGAAAGAAATTTTCCTAAAGTCCATTGCTGCCAGACAGACAATGCTGCTGCAGGAAAATCGGAAAAACGAACTCTCTCCAAGTTGTCCAAAGATTGTGTTTGCCTAAGGACTCAACTGTCCTTTGGGAGGGGAAAAGGGGGAAAAGAGGTTGTCAAAGGAGAAAAACTATGGACTCTGAGCAAACTTTGGGGGCTGCTTCCTCCTCTTGAAGTCCGTGTCTCCTGGACTCCGAGGAGTATGTGTGGAGAGAACATATACGATTTGTTGACATTCTGTCGAAATGGCAGAGAAAAGAAAATCTAATAGCCCCCTCGCCGCGCTGCCAATAATCGAAAGGCAAATTGGGACCAGGCCGAGACAAGGACCGTCGGATCATCGGTGACCAAACTCCTCGACCAAAAACTAGAAGAAGCCCCCCCAAGATCATGATACTTGTTGATGTTTTGTTTGCTTCCTCACTGACAGCCTTTTTTTTTGTTCGCCCTCCTTTTTCCAAGGAACCGAGAGTCCTTCATAACTGGAACTCTTCAGTTCTTTTTTTTCTGTCCTGGTGGCCACCGCCTGTTGGGCACAGAATTTAATAAAGATTCAAATTGGACCCAACTCGATAACAGTGATTGTTGCTGGCTGCTGCTGCTGCGAAAACCGGACGAAGACAACCGTTTAATAGTTTGATTTATGGGCGAACGTTATCTCCTCAGTCAATTTGAATATTAGATCTAGATGCCAATTTGGACTAATTCCAACAAACAAGGCAAGAGAGATCCAATCGGTGCCCGTCCCGCATGTTTGCCCCAAGTCAGCGTTTGCGTTTGTGTAACATAGAGGGGGTGGAAAAAAAGGGATCCCATGGAAAACTTTCCCACATATTGTCGTCATGATAGCGTCCCTGCTGGTGCTTATCTATTGCAACGATTTTTGGGACGACTTTGTGGAGAGCTTTGAGGAAAGAATACACCAAGTTACTGGACTGTTACTCAAGTATTGGTTTTGCTTCGTATCTTTATGGGAATCTGAATGTTTTTAAATGTGTAATTTATCGAGTACATTAAAATAACAAATTTTTCAATTCTGATATTTAGAACTATGAAAGAGAGGGCTAAAATTTTAAGGGAAATCTCAATATTTCGTCGGATGGTCTAGTAGAACTTTTGATTTGGAGGTTTTTTTAAACCTTTTTATAATGAGCACCCGCAGTCAAGCAGTTTTTGACAGTTCGCTCCATAAGAAATACATTTTAGAAAAAAGCAAAAACTGCTCGAATGGAAGTGCTCCATTGGGTTGTTCTCCGCCAACTCACACAGCACCCCTCTTCGATTTGCGTGGATTTTTGCTCTAAGGGGTAATTATGGTCCCTGATCACGAATCCGGGGTCCATTTTTCGATATCTCGTGACGGTGGGGCGGTACGACCCCTTTCATTTTTCTGGTTTTTTACTAAGACACGTTTTTCATCAAAAAAAGTTAAAAAAATAGTTTTAAAATCGCTGCCATTTCTTTTGTAAAAAATCGTGAGATATGTCATTTTATGGGAAATTCAATGTACTTTTCGAATCTGAAATAACTCAGAAGGGTCATTTTTTCATTTAGAACAAAATTTTTCATTTTTAAATTACGTGTTTTTTCTAACTTTCCAGGGTTACATTTTAGAGTGTAATAATGTTCTACAAAGTTGTAGAGTAGACAGTTACAACAATTTTGATATATAAACATAAGTGGTTTGCATGTACTCTTCACGAGTTATCAGAATTTTACAAAAAAGTTTTTTGAAATAGTTTTGATTTTGACCATTTTGAACCACTTTTTCGAATTTTTAACCCCTAAAACTCAATCGTGTGCTTTTGAAAGTATTTTTTCGGAAAGTTCAGCTAATTTTGCATAAGAATGACTCCTTGGACGATTGTTGTGACTCGAAAAAACACGTAATTTTAAAATGAAAAATGTTGTTCTAAATGAAAAAATTACCCTTCTGAGTTATTTCAGATTCGAAAAGTACATGAAATTTCCCATAAAATGACATGTCTCACGATTTTTTACAGTCAAGTAACGGGAAATGGCAGCGATTTTAAAACTATTTTTTAACTTTTTTTGATGAAAAATACGTTTTTTTTCGGAATTTTGAGTACGCCATCAAATCGAGCGTCTAATTTTACACAAAAGTCCCTTTGACACCAAATTTCTATCTCTTCACGGTTGAGAGCTACAAATCACTGAAAAACGTGTCTTAGTAAAAAACCAGAAAAATAAAAGGGGTCGTACCGCCCCAGCGTCACGAGATATCGAAAAATGGACCTCGGATTCGTGATCATGGACCAAAATTACCCCATAGAGCAAAGTTTCACGAAAATTGAAGAGGGGTCGGGGCAACTTTTTCCGATTTCGTGTGAGTTGGTGGAGAATTTCCCAATTATAATATATTTTTTAAATTTCTTCGATACATTTTATTGATAACAAATTCTCTACGAAATCGGCATATTTTGTGCATTTTTGATATATTTTTTTTTAATTTGCCTCAAATTTTATTGGGGCATTTTCTATTCACATTGGCTAAAATCCTATGTAAAATCATCAATAATTTAAGAATTAAGTTAGGTTTTAGAATCAGGATGGTGTTAGTTGTTCATTGCAATTATAATTATATGAAAATACGTATTTTTCTTGTATTTTAAAAATGTAAATTTTCTCGAAAAAAATCTCCAAATTATTGATTTTGCTATATGGGTATCGAATGATTGAGATTTTTTTAAAAATATATTTTTCGAAAAAATTTAAATCAAAAATTTTACCAAACTACGTATTTTCGAAAAAATACAAAAAAAAACATTTTTTTTAATATGGGTATCAAATGATCGTGATTTTTTTCATGCATACGAAAGTAATAACACATTTTTTTTGAAATACTTAAAATTTTCACAAAACTACGTATTTACGAAAAAAGTACTCCAAATTTCAGTTTTTTACAATATTAGAAAATTGGGTGGCTGTTTGGTTGTGACTTTGAACACCTTTTCTTTGAACACTTGTGAAATACTCAAAGTTTTCACAAAACTACGTATTTACGTAACTTAAAAAATAATATTTATACAATATGGGTATCAAATGGTAAGGATTTTTATGCGTTTCGATAGTTATAACAAATTTTTTTGAAAATAGTACAAAAATTCACAAAATTTAATATTTTCAAAAAAAAATACTACAAGTTCAGGTTTTTTTTATACAATGAGTATCAAATGATCGGGATTTTTTCATACATTTCGATAGTATTAAGTTTGTGAAAATTTTGAGTATTTTCAAAAAAATGTGTTTTGACTCGTATGTATTAAAATTCTCGATCATTTGATACCCATATTGTAAAAAAACTAAAATGTTTCGTCTTTTTTTTTTTGAAAATACGTAGTTTTGTGAAAATTTCGAGTGTTTAAAAAAAATGTGTTATTACTATTGAGATGTATGAAAAATCCCGATCATTTGATACTCATTGTATAAAAAACTTAAATTTTTAGTATTTTTTTGAAAATATTTAATTTTGTGAAATTTTTTACTGTTTTCAAAAAAAAAATGTTATAACTTTCGAACTGCATATAATAGCCCTATCATTTGATACCCATATTATAAAAATCTTAATTTTTTAAGATACGTAAATACGTAGTTTTGTGAAAACTTTGAGTATTTCACAAGTGTTCAAAGAAAAGGAGTTCAAAGTTAGCTAAACAGAGGACAAAGGAATCTAGTTGCTGAGATATTGTCATTAGAAAATTGGGAGCTGACTTGGTGAAACTTTAAATTGGTGTGCTCTAGATACGCTCTGATTTTTTTTTTCAAATTTTAGGCTGTGGTATATTGATGAAAATTGTTAGTCCTTTTTTTTATTGAATTTTTTTGGGAAAAACATTTGAATTATTTCTTTTTCGTGACATTTTCGCCTCAAGAAGCCCCGTTCGACATTAGATCGGTGCAATCGGAACTCGCATCAATAACATGCATCCAGCAACAACAACCTGCGAACCGGGAACGAGTATGACAATGATTTTTCTGTTCAATATATCATAAACGTGCTCTTCGGTGCTCAAAAACCCCGGAGGCGGAATGGTTCCGGCAAAACGATTTATTTATCACATGGCAAGTGATCATACATCAAAACACCGGTAAATATGGTAATATTTCTGTGCTGTCGTCTTCACCGTTGTCGTCATCGTCGTTGCTAATACGAATGTTATCCTTCTGTTGATGTCATCACCAAAATATGGGGTAGGGAGGACATTGTGTACATTTTTAAGGGTATTTGGATTTTAATATACGACTTTCAAATAGTCGTGCTGAAACTAACAAGAATATCATAAGAGTATTATCCTCCCCACCCAAAAAAGGTGTTAACAATGCAACACATCCTAAGTGGTAATTTCGCAGGCCAGAGGAGGTCTCCAATCCACACTGCTCGAACATACTTATGCTTCTACTCGCCGGCCAAAAGTCAGCAGCAGCCAACATAATACGTTGCTGTCACGCTGAGTCTGAGTGTGTGTGTTTGGTGCGGAAAACATCGCAAACACATCGTTGATTGCAGAAACCCGCCAGCACTTCACGACAACCCCGTTTTTGCACGCCACGTACCGCAAACAGGCACTCTCGATATGCTAATTTCGGCACACCTCCCCTCGCACAGAACACCCCTATTATTATTGAAATGCAGTCGCAATCCGAAAAGGTGCGGTTCGCCCCGCTGTTCCGGTGACACTTCAGCCGGTAAGCTTGGAATCCGTTTTGGCACACGTGCGTCTCTTGGCGCCTTCGACGTCCTTCCCGAAAGCTAGCTTCATTTAGATGTTTGTCGAAAGTCTTTAACATTTTTATTGATTTCGGGAAAAAAGGAAGCAAGTATTCTGCCTGCTGAGTGGAACATCTTAAATGAAACTTTGAAGTTCTTGTCATTTTTGAACAAATAGAAAAAGAATTAACCTCTGAAGATGCCTACTTTATTAGTCAATACCGACGCCCCTCCAAGCAGCCTGCAGTTCAACAAAAGGGAGGAATATTAGTCTAATAATTGAAGTATTCGCCGTGAAATGTTAACACCTAATTCAAAAAATATATACACGATTTACACGACACTGTGCCTTCCGATCAACGATGATATAGAAAGAGATTTTGATATCACAAAACAATTAATTAAGATCACAAAAGCACAATAAAACACCAACTACTCAACAAAAATGACGCTCAAGACACGATTAATTTTGTAAGGCAAGCGTGTGACCTCGCCGCCCGCCATCGTCTCATGCAGGAAACAAAATTAACACTCTAATTGGTTAATTTCGCTTGGTTCTGTCGATGACCGAACAGAACCAAGCGAAATTAACCAATTAAAAATTCCCCGGTGATTACAACCAAATCAATATAAAATTAACACTCTGTTATTTTGGAACACAATTGCTACGACAAACTCAACCGGACGCTCCCGTTGCCAATTATGCACTTAGTCTATTTTGTCAATTGTGTAATTTTTGTCAATTTTGTCAATTTTGTCAATTTTGTCAATTTTGTCAATTTTGACAATTTTGTCAATTTTGTCAATTTTGTCAATTTTGTCAATTTTGTCAATTTTGTCAATTTTGTCAATTTTGTAAATTTTGTAAATTTTGTCAATTTTGTCAATTTTGTCAATTTTGTCAATTTTGTCAATTTTGTCAATTTTGTCAATTTTGTCAATTTTGTCAATTTTGTCAATTTTGTCAATTTTGTCAATTTTGTCAATTTTGTCAATTTTGTCAATTTTGTCAATTTTGTCAATTTTGTCAATTTTGTCAATTTTGTCAATTTTGTCAATTTTGTCAATTTTGTCAATTTTGTCAATTTTGTCAATTTTGTCAATTTTGTCAATTTTGTCAATTTTGTCAATTTTGTCAATTTTGTCAATTTTGTAAATTTTGTAAATTTTGTCAATTTTGTCAATTTTGTCAATTTTGTCAATTTTGTCAATTTTGTCAATTTTGTCAATTTTGTCAATTTTGTCAATTTTGTCAATTTTGTCAATCTTGTCAATTTTGACAATTTTGACAATTTTGTCAATTTTGTCAATTTTGTCAATTTTGTCAATTTTGTCAATTTTGTCAATTTTGTCAATTTTGTCAATTTTGTCAATTTTGTCAATTTTGTCAATTTTGTCAATTTTGTCAATTTTGTCAATTTTGTCAATTTTGTCAATTTTGTCAATTTTGTCAATTTTGTCAATTTTGTCAATTTTGTTGATTCCGCCCACCCGAAACTCTTCAAGGGTGTTCCCTGGATCTGAAAAATATTTAAAAGTTCTTAAAGAATATCAAGTTGGTATAACAAACCAATGCATTTGTTGGTAATACCAACTTGCAATGCCAAACAATAATTTATCACATCAAACGGAGTAAAGTACCATCACACAACATTTGCATACCTGCAGATGGACTCAATCTTGGAACGAAATCAAAGAGCATCTACAACTAATCAATTGGTTTGTGTGCCTGTGTGTTCGATCACACAAATACACTTTCCAGAACACCAGACTGCCTTCCTCCTGAGGGGTTAATTAATCAATATTCAATGCCATTTACATAAATCCGTCCAGGTGTTGACGGTACGCTTTGGGTGACATTTCCGGAGAAGTTTCTTCTTCTGTTCTGGTGCATTCCAGCCGAGAAGGACAGATAGTTTGGAGACTAATTGCATTAATTTAGGTTCGGCTGCACTTTGAAGCTTTCTTTGCGTTTCCTAGAATTTTTTTATTGTTTGCTTGACTCTGATCCTCTGTTGTTGTGAAATCTTGTCACACGTTGCTCTTTGTTGTTCGGAGGAAATTTTTTATCTTGATTAAACAAAAAATAGAGCACGCTATGTAAACAATAACAAACAATAACAAACACATTTTGTTTGGTTGACCATTTTGTACATTGTCCCGAAGTTTGGTTGAATTTGGTTGCTGGAATCCCGAGTTTACAGTTGTTTACAGTTGTCGGGCATGTACGTGTGTCAAACGCGTTCTGACCTGAAATACCCTTGGCCAGTTGTCGCACTTACAGCAATTTTCAGGGTGTTTCAATATAGCACGAAAAGATTGAAACTTCTTTCATATGAAAAGTGACAACAATGCACGGACTTTTTTCGGATTTTATTGCATATCTCAGGATTGAAATCGAATTTTTAGGGATCTTAACTCACCATTTGGGATTCTTAACTCAATTTGGCCCAAAATGCACGTGCGACAAGATAGCACGACAACGACGACATCAGAAGTAGACAAATGAGTAAGTATAAACCTATGTTTAAAATCGATACATGCAACAAAGGATTGACAGTTAAATGGTACCTAATTTTTTTGAGAGGTTTATGGCAACGCTAAGAGGATTTTGCTCTCGATAATATCGGGATAGATTTCCATGGCGTTTCCAAAACTGCATGTGTTGACTTTGTTTAAGCATGAACCTGAGAGAAAAATGCTCTCAACTAGCTTTTAGTTACTTCTCTCATTATTACAAAGAAACCATTTTAGTTTGAGAGCTCTTTCCTCTCGGTTAGGTGTCACGCAAATTTGGTGTAGACAATCATTAGTCTTGTGAAATTTAGTGTGCTGTTGGCCAATTTTGGCTGCTACTTCCAACACAAGAGCTCACACATTGACAGGGTAATGGAGTTATTAGCCCCATGTAACGACGTTGCATAACAACCCCTTCTATTTGAATAGATAGCCTTCTAAGAACATTTAGAACCATCAACCTGAACCTCTCTTTATACTGTAGCAACACATGCAAATGTGTCCTTTCACACATACTTATCACCATCTCTCCTCACCCGGGGAGGGGGTCCTCCTGGTGATCGAACGCAAGTGTTTTCAAGCCAATTTGAGTCTTTTTGCTGCTGCTTACGTTGGAGATCTGCATTCGGAAAAGGTGGAAATATTTTATTCAGTGCATTTTAAGTGCTTTCCATGCTTTGGAAATCGAGACGATGTGACTCGGCAGTGCTTCGTATGTGTGACGAGTTGTAAGTGTGCAGCGCTAAAGTGCCCAACTTTCGTTTTTAGACATCGATAGGCAGGATGACAGCGGCGCGACGACGACGGCTATGACGACTATGGTTGATGGAAATGTACTGTTTTCGGGTTTGCTTGCGAAAAGACGGCATTGACCAGAATTATACTGGCATTATTCGCAATTCGCAATTCGCAATTTTCAGTGTAAGAACGGGCCTTGACCGATCTTATGCACCAGGTTCCCGACGAACACGCACTGCCCTTACACCTACATCTCACCCTTGCTCTGAGTCAGTACGAGCAGCACGCTAGAACACGCTTTGAGTGTTCGTGCCAGGCATGCACACCTTCTTTTCCGGTTACGCATTTTAACTCGGCCGGGGGTGGTACATTACGTAGGGTTTAATGTAAGTATAAGCGCCTAACCATTTAAAGTGTGCCTATCAACTTTCATTAAAGCAAAAACTGTTTTATTTTTAGTTTGAATTCAAAAACTAGTTGTTATTTTACTGGGTGTTGTTTTTCTCCTGAAATCTTTCCTAGTGTTGAGTCGTGTTTATCTGTTGTTATTTCTTTTGTCGCGATGTTTTGTTACAATATTTTGGTCCTAAGCATTTTAGAAAAGTTTTTCAAAAGTACAATAGTAATATTTGTGTTAATCCTTTAACCATTCCATATATTGAGTAAGGGCTCAAACCTCACTTGTTTGAAAAAAAGGGTGAAGATTGAAAACAATAGACAGTAAAAGAGAATTTATTTTTTAAAAATCAAGTATCAATTGTAAGAGAATGATGATCGTATTTTAAAGAATAAAAATGAGAAATGTATTAGATGTAAAATTAGACAATAGTTATTAAATAGAGATCAAAACAAGCTTAGATTATGAAAACGAAGTTGACTTTATAGCTGTCGGCCACCATTGCTAGTACCAACCACTAGTTGTCTTCCTTTTTATCTACAAGGACTTCGCCGCCCTGGGATCCTAAGTGTATGAAAGTATGGCACGGAGCGACGGCGCCGAATACCCATATTTACACAAAGAATTTTAAGGCGCCCGCCGCGGGATTCGAACCAGCGACCTCTGGATTGTGAGTCCAGTGCGCGGTCCGATTGATCCACACGGGCGGGACGAGCTTAGATTATAGTAATGATAATTTATAGGACAGATAAAGAATTATTCAAATAAATAATTTCGCAATAAAATCAAAAAAGATTAGGCGAATGATAAATAGACTTGAGCAAAATAAAAAAGGAGATAGGTGGTAGCTGAGAATGAAGAGAAGAGAAACCCCGTTGTGCGATGTTTCAGGTACATCCACAGCAGTTGACTGAACATACTGCGAATCAAAACAATACCGTCTACAATCACAAATTACTTCCCTTTCCCACATTGTCGCGCCCCTTTCTTTTAGCCGTCTCGACTCTGACCCGCGGTGGTCAAAGGTTTACGATCCGTTTCCGCAGGCCACCAGCTAGGTCATCATGAAAACCAAGCCAACGTGGAGGTAAGAAAATAGGACACTCGCAAGGAACCAGAGCTATACTGTTCTGATCAAGATAATTCGGATGATCTAACAGAACTACGGATGTAGTTAGTTACGCTCCTTCCAGGATGTTCCTTACGTGGACGTCAACCGAAGAGCACGCAACAAGGTCAGTGCCAATGCATGCTCTTAGGTATCAATCCTTGGCCTGCAATTATACTGGCATTATCTGGATAAAGTGCGACTTCTGGATGCAGTTGAAGGGCGACACATAGTTTCATGAGAAAGAATGTCCTGATTTTTTTTTTCAGATTTCGGAGCATTTTCAATGGAGTCCCCTGATTAAAAAATGCTTAAAATTGAAGAAAGAAATTGATATTAACAACCCCTTGTTGGACTAAAAATCCCGAAAAATGGGGCTTGCTTGTAACCATCATGAGTTATTGCGATTTTAGTTTTATGTTTCTTAGAATGTTGGTCGTTTAAAATTTTGTCAAAACTTAAATTTTCTTTGAAAAGGGACACTAGTTATTGGACAACTTCCGTTCAACTCAAATGAATTTCTGATTTCGACAAATTGCTTGTTATCAAATCTAACGTCTGATACAGACAGAACTTGTTTAAGTTACGGCATTTTCATTAAAGGTGCTTCCGAAAATTCGAGTCGTGGTGTCAATATGGCTGCCTTCCCGTTTCTTTTTTTTTTTCGTAAAATCGCGATAACTCGTGATGGTTACAAGCAAACCCCTTATGTTTATGCATCAAATTTTTTGTAATTGTCTGCTCTACATGCACACATACATGATACATGAAAAATGACCCCCCCCCCCATGATACATGAAAAATGACCCTTCTGGGTTAATGCAGATTTGAAAAGTACATTGATTTTCCCATTTTATGGGATAATGTTGTTCATGTTCATTTTTTTATAAAAGTCCCTTTAACACCAAATTTCCATTTCATCACGATTTAAGGCTGAAAATTATTGAAAACCACGTATTTTTTTCGCATGTTCTAAAATGGAAAGGTTTGTACCGCTCCTCCGTCATAAGATATCGAAAAATGGAGCTCGGATTTGTGATCAGGGACAAAAGTTTAGGACAAAGTTTCACGTAAATTGAAAAGGGTTCGGGGCAACTTTTCCAACTTCGTGTGCGTTGGTAGAGAATTTCCCTTGTTGATTTCAAAATGTAAAACAAAATATTTTGTGAAATTTTCTCATCTCGCTAAAAAAAATATTCTGAAATTTCCCCACGCTTCTCAATAGAAGGTAAACAAGCTCTTTTGAAAAGTTTGTTGTCGAATATCAATACTTTCCTAGATTGGTCGAATGAATCACATAGATTGTATTGTTTTAAAGTAAAGATTTAATTTCATATTTGTAAAAATATTTTTCTTCCAAAAAGAAAAAAAATACAGAACTTTGAAATTTTTTCTCGAAATGTTGCTTATATTTTTCGAAAATATGAAAAAACATGTTTCATACCTTTTTTGAGATGAATATATATGTATTTTACTTTAAAAAACTTACTGGAAAAGAAAAAATTCTGCAATAGAGTAGATATCCGGATTTTTTTTTTATTCTAGCAGCAGGAAATAAGGATTTTTAATAACCAGAATAGCAGGGAATAGTAAACAATGCGAAACCGAACAAAACATTATAAACTTTCAAAAAGTATATATATTCCGAAATTTGAGCAAAATCATATCGGCCTAGGGGTTCTAAATTGTTGGCCATGTATGAGAATCGATGAAAAATGTTTTCACTTATAGTAGGCATCTTTTTGGGCCCTGGTAAATTTTTTAGTCGAGTTAGTGCAGATTTGGCCATTTTTTTAAATCAAAATGGCACATGGGCTCCATGGGAAAACTTAGTGAGTTTGCAATGGGTTTCGTATGTTCATAGGACCTTTTGAAAAAGTAAGCGAGAAATTATCTAAAAATTGTGATTTTGTTCATAAAAATCGATAATTCTGCATCGATTTGGCTGAAAATCCAGAGTTTTTGTTTAAAAAGGGCCAATAAACTATAGTCTTTTATATGTTTATAGGGCCTAATAAAAAAAAACTTTAGAAATGTACGTTTATGAGAAAAATTGTTTTTCCAGAAGTGCTTCAAAAAAATTTCCGATAAAAATTGTTATTAAAAAAATCGAGTGACTTTGATAGTCACTGTATTCCCTTTAAAAAAAAAATCACCCCAAAAGTGTGCAAATTCAATTTATTGACAATTTTTAACCAATTTTGATGTTTTATTTGAACAATTTTGGATTTAGCTTTTTAACTAAGTTTATACAATTCGTATCGATTTTTTTTCTCATAACAATACGTTTGTTTGATGCCGCTATAATGAAATTTTTACCTTCGGCATCTTGAACCGCACCATTGCATTGGCCACCATGGTTCGGTGACTAAGTGGTGGTCATTTATCCTTATAAGCCACTCAATGGGATAAACTGTTTCAATGAACAAATGATCACTATTTGTTGTTGTTGTAAGAGCGAGAGGTCTAAACTCCCACCAAATAGAACTGTCCTCTCGTTTCTTTTCGGAAGGACTATCCCCTTGGTCTTTAACTTTGGGTGTACTAAAAATATTATTGATCTGATAATATTTTTGAATTCTGTTTAAAACACAAACGTTATGAGTTAGAAAATTTTACTGTTTTTGCGTGTAAGGGAGTGTTTTTTCATTCCGTAAACCAAAAATTTGATTTTTGGACCCTTCCCCCTATTAACAAATTTCCATTCAAATTTTAAAATTTTTGTATGGAGCGTAACACGGCCTTCGACCATCTTCCTCCCTGCGATACGTAATAAAAATACGCTCCCTAAAGTTGTCCATTGAATTCACATTAATCTCGTTAAAATAGACGGCAGTCAACTTGCATCAAAATATCAAGCTATGAGGACGAATCAAAACTAATAAACATTATCAAAAGTTGATTTGAAAAATTATATTCCCGGTTCCTAAAAAACAGTTTCAGAGTTTTTTTTTGGGTAAGAACTCATATTGAGATAAAAAAAACCTCTCCACACAAGTGAATATTGTTCCTTGAAACAAAACGTTACATCGATTGTGACGTTTTCTTCTCACGCTGCTCCATAATTGTGGGAGGCAACTCGTAAAGAAACAACAAATAAATGCAAAAATAAATAACAATCAGCGTAAAAAACGATTTGCGCCGGGCGCACTTCTTCGCGGGAGTCGGTGTGTCGAGCATAAAATAAGGACCACCGACCAGGGTGGATACTCGATGGTTTTTTTTTCGCTTTCTTTGTTGCGGAAGGAAAAATGTCCGGAAAGAAAAACTTCTTTACATATACGAATACCTACAAAGTTCATTCAAGTGGGCAGGGGGTGGAGGGGGTGGTGGTGATGAGGGGTGGAAAAAAATGCTCCAATATAAACCGGCAACAGCGGGAGTTTTGATTAATGACGATATGAACTTTGTTTGCGTTCTACTCTCTTGGAGGATGTTGGAAATTTTTTTGAGTTGTCTTCTTAGAGGGTAAATGTTTCCACTTTGATAAAATTTTGAAAATAATGCAGGATTTTATAATATTATTTTTTATTAATAAATTCATAATTTTAAAGATGATTTTTTTTATATAATCCCAATCAATATAACCTTACTCCGCCTTTCTTAAAAAAAAAAACGGCGGCAACTCAAGTGGTATGTTTTCGCGTTCATTTTCCGGCGTGGGTGTTTAATTTGGAATATTAATTTTTCACTTTTTTCCGTTGCGTAAATGAATGCAACAATTGAAATTTATGGGCTGTCAAGTGAGATCTTCACGGCGCGCCCCTCTGATTTGCCTAATTAACAAAATAATGGTTGATGTTTAATCCAGAGTTTGCAATGAATATTTTTGAAAGGACTGCTGTTGAGATGTTTGGGATTGAGAGTAATGCATGAAGCATTTTTGTATTTCCTGTCATGGAAATTTTGTTCTGTTGGCTGACAAGTGAATTTTGTGAACGCGAGCAAGTGCATTGGGTATTGTCTTTTTTTTATATTTTTCAATTTAGAATAATGCTTAATGCAAATCCTTTACATTTTTTAGAACTCACTGTGTCAGAAACAAACCAGCAATGAACTGACAAAAGACATTTTGCCTTCAGGGAATAATCCAGTTGCAACCGGAAAGATTCCCTTTAGAAGTCCCTTCCAAAATTGAAACTGTCCTCCAAAATCCGGACAAATTCGCAAACACTGCACAGTAAAAACAAATCATGTTTTGAATTTGCTTAAAACGTGCAAAATTACCTTATAATATACGTAAGTTTACATATTTTGTTGTATTTGCACTTTTCTACATAAAAAAGATGTATTTTTTTACAGTGTGACTCTTCTGAATCTGAAGCGTGTAAAATGAAGTAAAATTCACAAATTGCCGCCGGCAGTTTGGTGTTTGTAACGATAGAGCATGCATCGGCATCACACGTTGTCAGTTTGAAAGCTGACTGCGGGGAATCAAAAGCGGTTGTCAGTGGGGAGCGAAATTTGGTGTGTCCATCACCGAGAGCGGAAGTTTTGGGTTTTAGTGTATGGTGTTGGCATGTGTTATTTGGCGAATAATATACAGTATGTAAAAAAAGTATTTACACCCCTTGGGCACTATGCACATTTTGTGATAAAACATGTAAACAATTTAAAGTTTGACAGAAACCTAGTACTACGTTTTGTTCAGAAACTCATGCCGAACATTTTGCTACAAAAAGCTCACAAAAAGATGATTTCTATAAAAAGTTCTATAACAAACACTATTTCAAAAATCAAAAAAGGTACAAAAAAGTTTGTACACCTTTCGAAAAATCAACATAAATAAAGTTATTTGTTGACAAATCACAATAAATTCAGTCTCCCAACTCCAAATAGGCATCCTTGACTGATTAAAAAAATAATTTGAATTGAATATAAAGTTTACTAACTATCTAGTATAAAAGTTTATATAACTCTGGAAATTCTAAATAAAACTTAACTAATGGGTAATTCTCCGCCAACTCACACAGCAGTTGCCCCGACCCCTCTTCGATTTGCTTGAAACTTTGTCCTAAGGGGTAACTTTTTTCCCTGATCACGAATCCGAGGTCCGTTTTTTGATATCTCGTGACGGAGGGGCGATACGACCCCTTCCATTTTTGAACATGCGAAAAAAGAGGTGTTTTTCAATAATTTGCAGCCTGAAACGGTGATGAGATAGAAATTTGGTGTCAGTGGGACTTTTATGTAAAATTAGACGCCCGATTTGATGGCGTACTCAGAATTCCGAAAAAAACGTATTTTTCATCGAAAAAAACACTAAAAAAGTTTTAAAAATTCTCCCATTTTCCGTTACTCGACTGTAAAAAATTTTGGAACATCTCATTTTATGGGAAAATTAATGTACTTTTCGAATCTACATTGACCCAAAAGGGTCATTTTTTCATTTAGAACAAAATTTTCATTTTAAAATTTCGTGTTTTTTTCTAACTTTGCAGGGTTATTTTTTAAGAGTGTAACAATGTTCTACAAAGTTGTAGAGCAGACAATTACACAAATTTTGATTTATAGACATAAGGGGTTTGCTTATAAACATCACGAGTTATCGCGATTTTACGAAAAAAAGTTTTGAAAAAGTTGGTCGTCATCGATCATGGCCGTTCATGGTCACCCGCGACAGACACGGACGACAAAACAAAGCGAAACGCAAAAAGTCACTTTTTCAAAACTTAATTTTCGTAAAATCGCGATAACTCGTGATGTTTATAAGCAAACCCCTTATGTCTATATATTAAATTTTTTGTAACTGTCTGCTCTACAACTTTGTAGAAAATTGTTACACTCTGAAAAATAACCCTGCAAAGTTAGAAAAAACATGAAATTTTAAAATGAAAATTTTTGTTTTGAATGAAAAAATGACCCTTCTGGGTCAATGTAGATTCGAAAAGTACATTGAATTTCCCATAAAATGACATGTTCCCAAATTTTTAACATTCGAGTAACGGAAAATGGGAGAATTTTTAAAACTTTTTTAGTGTTTTTTTGATGAAAATTACGTTTTTTCGGAATTCTGAGTACGCCATCAAATTGGGCGTCTAATTTTACATAAAAGTCCGTTTGACACCAAATTTCTATCTCATCACCGTTTCAGGCTGCAAATTATTGAAAAACACCTCTTTTTTCGCATGTTCAAAAATGGAAGGGGTCGTACCGCCTCTCCGTCATGAGATATCAAAAAACGGACCTCGGATTCGTGATCAGGGACAAAAGTTACCCCATAGGACAAAGTTTCACGCAAATCGAAGAGGGGTCGGGGCAACTTTTCCCGATTTCGTGTGAGTTGGTAGAGAATTACCCTAATAATAATTTGGCAAACTTTTAATTCAAGTAAATGTCAATATATTACCATAGAATTGTTAAATAAACATTTTTGAGTAGGTATAACACCGTTTTAGGGGTATTTGTATCAATAGAATAGATTTTTCTTTGGAATTTCGTACTAACCCGGATCAAACTTACTTTTTGCTCAGGTATTTAAAAACGTGGGTTTCATAAAACACCTAGATGTTTGGGAATCAAAAGATCGGAAATTTTATGCCATTTCCGATGCCACTTAGGTTGACTTGTAAATCGTGGACCGGTTCGGATGCCGGCGGATTTTCCGACGACGTAATTCCGGGTTGGTACGTAATTCCAACGAAAAATCTATTCTAGCGATACAAAGACCCCCAAAACGGTGTAATACCCACTCCAAAATGTTCATTTAGCAATTCTATAGTAATATATTGACATTTAGTTGAATTAAAAGTTTGCAAAATTAGGTCTAGATAAGTTTTATATAGAATTTCCAGAGTTATAAAAACTTTTATACTAAGTAGTTAGTAAACTTCATATTCTATTCAAATTATTTTGTAATCAGTCAAGGATGCCTATTTGGAGTTGGGAGACTGGATTTATGGTGATTTGTCAACAAATAACATTATTTATGTTAATTTTTCGAAAGGTGTACAAACTTTTTTTTGCACCTTTTTTATTTTTGAAATAGTGTTTGTTATAGAACTTTTTATAGAAATCATCTTTTTATGAGCTTTTTGTAGCAAAATGTTCGGCATGAGTTTCTGAACAAAACGTAGTACTAGGTTTCTGTCAAACTTTAAATTGTTTACATGTTTTATCACAAAATGTGCATAGTGCCTAAGGGGTGTAAATACTTTTATTACATACTGTATGTTCGTTTGCATCACTGCAGTTGCTAATTACTTCATAATGCCGGAAGACTGGTGTTTTTATGCACTGATAATTTGCTCTGTTTTTTTCGGAAATGACTGAATTTCTGAATTTCGAAATGCCCGATAATAGAGGCTTCGGATAATCGAGTCTGGACGTTAATGAGAAAAGAGTTTTCATTTGCTTACAATTCGGCTTATTTAACTCCAGTGAAGAGTATGGAATTCAAAGCTCCTGTTACAGAAGATACGTTTTCTTTTCGAAAACTATTTACCGCTTGGTTAAACAGTTCAGTACTTGCGGTAAGCCATTTGTACAAAGGGCCTCCCCGAAACAAGTTCTCATTTTCCAATTCTACTAGGGCAAACATCGACAAAAAAAGAAAACCGTAACCAAACCCAGCAAACAAATTCACCACAAAACACCGGAAAAGAGTAATGTCTGACCACATGCATGCAGTTTATGTTTGTTAAGGATGACCTGGCCTCCCCGAGGCCAGGACCTCAAACATTGCAGCAGTAGTTAGGAATTATCTTTGGGTTACGGTCTCGTTGCGAACAACAACGAGCCCAAGACGCCCCTCTCTTTCTCTCTCTTCGCAGGTTTGGAAAGGTCCAATCATCCGGAATTGTGTGTGTGTGTGTCTGGATAATGCCCCATAGCTCGGTTTGCGCGCCTTGTGGGCCCCCAAAGGTAGATGAATGCAAAACCGGACCGGAATTTGAGCAAGAAAGGTGAACCTTCAAGAAGCCACCAGAGTGGAGTCGAACCCCGAGGGCAATAAATCTATCGCAAGTTGGTTCGGGTTGGGCTACGGGTTGTTAGAGGAGGTTTCCGGAAGTTTTCCGGTTCATCCCAAATGCCTTGGACTGGTTAAATGGGGGGAGGGGGAGGTTCTATAGGTAACCGATGATGTTCTTGTTACTTCTGGTGGTGCAGGAGTTGGATTGTACATAAATTAGTGCATCTGTTGTCGGGTTATTTATGAGCTGCAAATCAATTTTCTGCAGTTTTACTTGCCAGTCGAAAATTTATTGATCGTTAAACGATGGGGAAGTTGTTTGCCAGAGTCCAGCCGAGCAGAACAATTATGATTGTTGGCTTTTTATGATGTTATGGACGAAGCAAATGCAAATATTTCACTATGGGTGCTGAACCAGCACAGTAAAAAAAAATCATCGTAAAATTTCATCTAAAAAGGAGTACATATTTTATGTCAGAAAAAAGCTTAAATTTTACCTCTAATAATGTGTAAATTTACATCTGGCAGACGCTAGGAAAAAATATCTGTTATCCCAAAAAATATATCAAACCGGTGATAGATATATCTAGCTTACTAAGTCCGCGCCCCAACCCGCACGGTCATCTCGCCGTTTGAAAACTGGACGATCAAAGCCAATGTAGCTCTATGTGTTCCGTGCATTGTATACTGTATTTACTGCATATAGGGTACATATACGATATACGAGATACGTAGAGGTACATTGGCTTTGATAGACCAGTTTCACAGCGGCGAGTTGGCCGTGCGGGATGGGACGCGGACTTAGTAAGCTAGATATAACTATCGCCGGTTTGATATTTTTTTGGGATTACAGATATTTTTCCTAGCGTCTGCCAAATGTAAATTTAAACATTATTTGAGGTAAAATTAAAGCTTTTTTCTGACATAAAAGATGTCCTCCTTTTTAGATGAAATTTTACCATGATTTTTTTTACTGTGAGTAAAACATGCTATTCTATTTAAAAACCATTCTTGAAATGTAGAAGTCTTCTCAAAGTTAATGTATTAGACCAGTAAGACAAAATGTAACTTCCAAAGACCCAAAGACAACACCTAATCTGATCATCTGTGACCCGTCCCAAGCTGACAGTGCACATAGCACGCATAAATCTACTTTCTTTCCATCGGACACATTTTGCGTTCCACTTTGCATAAATGATGCAAAATCTGGCAGCACAAAACAGCGCTTCCTATGGTTTATCACGAGGGAGTCCGTCCCGTATACACAGTTCGCTCAACTGTGTGTCCAGTCAGTGTTTAATCCCGACGCCAACACGGGCTCTCCTCATGGTACTTACAGCTTAAAACTTTCAGCTTACAGCTAATCTCTCTCAGCTCAACTTGGTTCGTGCCAACTCCGGGCAGCATAAGCATCAGCTCATTTCTCAGTCGCTGGGAAAAGTGATAAAAACGTGAAGTAAGAGTTCCAGGAAAGGGTTCCGAAAGCGAAGAAACCCCATCCGGATGGACAGGGTCCAGAACCAATAAAAAAAAAGCACACAGAAGGAAACACAAGAAACTTGTCCATTGTGCCCAGTTTATGTTTCTATTTCCAAACGAATGCACGATCCACCACTGACGTTTTTTAGTGGGATGATTCCAGGGCAAAAATCTACATTTGCAATCGGTTAACCATCTTTCGAAATGATCAAAATTTTACCGAATATCTGTTTTACGATGAACAATTATGAACTTCCTTACCGAATTTCGGTAATTTTCAGTACTGTTCAGCAGTTGAAAATTCGGTAAACTTCACCTTCTGGTAAAAAATAGTGTGTAGTTTACCATCATTTTACAATACTAAGTTTGATGAAACCTGTCTTGAAAGCCAATCGTTTGAAAATTGACACAATCTCACCCCTGACAGGAGTTGATATTCGATCAACAGGAAATAAAGTGATGCTCCAAAAAGGTCAGTTTTTAGCAAAATTCAAAAAAATACGATAATTTTCAAACCATTTTTTGAGAAGTTTTTCATATCATTAAAAATAATAGTTTTTGTAATGATATTTTATAATAACATTGTGAGTCATCCCATTCTTTCAGTTCTTTTAAAAAAAGGTCGACCTCTATAATATTTTTATTTTTTTTTTAACTAAGCAACTTATTCTTGACTGTCATAATATTATTTTGAGTCCTCATTCTTTGAAATATGAGCAGTCCTTCCAGAAAAAGTTTGACTTCTAACATATTTTTAATATTTTTTTTTGAAAACCTATTCTTGTCTGACGTTTTTTTGTGATTTTTTCAATTCTTTCAAATATTAGCGATTCTTTTTAAAAATATAACTTCAAAAATATTTAATAAGTTTTTATTTTATCTATAAAAAATTGTCGGAATATTTTACTGAACTTTTGTTTCTTTGAAATATTAACAGTTTTTATGAAATGTAAGCATGTTTTTATTTAAAAGACCTCTAATTTTTTTAAATATAGATGTGAAATTAGTTTAAACCATTTCATAGTTGCTTTGCAATATTTATGCATTAACCTTCCTACGGTATTGGGGTCCTTTTCGGCCTATTTGAAAATCAAATTTGCCATAACTTTTACTATATACATGCTAGAGCCTTGAAATTTTCTGACATTAAATTTATGGTATAAATACACATTTCACAAAACAAATAAACATCGGACGACCCCTAGGGGAGCGTCGATAACAAAAGTTACTTTAAGGGTATTGGGTTCGTTTTCGACCCCAAATTTTAAAAAATCGGCAAAAATCCAGTTTTTGACCGATTCCGGTTCTTCTGGTCACAAATTAAAGCTTACAACGTCCCCTTTCCGAAACCGTCCTAGAAAACTCGATTTGGTCACTGTGGCTACCGGGAATCGGCTACAACCGAAAAAAGGCCTTTTTGAGACCCCAACTTTGACGACCTGTATCTCCGGCAAATTTCAACCAATCAGGATGCTCCGGGTTGCATTCGACAGATATTTACCTGTACTTTGACCACAAATATTAATATCAGGGTCAGGTGACCTACCAGTTCCGGAAATCCGGAACATCCGAAAAGTTCATATTTTACTGTTTTTCACGTATATGTGATACTAATACTCTCATGATAGAGCAATTCCAGCTCAAATCAGGAATTTTTCTGGTACTTTTGTACCCGACCCTCTCCGATTTCAATGAAACTTTGTAGACATATTATCCTAGGCCTATATAAGCCATTTTTGTGTATATGGAGCCAATAGTACTCGAAAATAACATTTGAGAAGGGCCTAAGGTATTTAAATATTTTTGTATTTTGCAATTTAAAAATTACTGTATCTCGAAGCCATTGCGTCGTATCAAAAAGTGGTCGGAGACAAACTTGTAGGAAATTGAACGGGCTTTCTGAAAAAAATACACTGAAACAAAAATACACGCCACTTCTATGAGATTTTTTGATTTTTAAGACTAAAACTAAAACTAAAAACGAGTCAAATCAAAAAGCTGTCAAAGGCAAACTTATGGGAAATTGGACGAGCTTTCCGGTAAAAATATTAACGAGACTGAAAAACCAAGTCTGTCATATAGAAATTGCCAAAAACCACAAAAAACTAAATTTTTTCATCATTTTTATTTTTAAAACCGCTGTATCTTCCCAAGGACTGGACATAGGACAATGGTCAATATGGAGACTTTTATGTAAAATTGTCTGGGGAATCGATTCCCACTATGGGTTTTTCAAAATTTTGACGTTTAGACCACTTTTCAAAAAAACAGTTTTAGTAAATGATTTTTGTATTTTTTTAGGAGAGACATACCATCCTGCATTTTTCGTTAGTCTTTTGGTAACATCTTAGGCTATTTCCTCAAAAATTTTGAACGAAAAAAAATCGTGACAACACCTTTAAATTTAAGTTTTAGACTTAAAAATCAAAAAATCTCATAGATGTAGCGTGTATTTTTGTTTCAGTGTATTTTTTTCAGAAAGCCCGTCCAATTTCCTACAAGTTTGTCTTTGACCACTTTTTGATACGACGCAATGGCTTCGAGATACAGTAATTTTTAAATTGCAAAATACAAAAATATTTAAATACCTTAGGCCCTTCTCAAATGTTATTTTCGAGTACTATTGGCTCCATATACACAAAAATGGCTTATATAGGCCTAGGATAACATGTCTAAAAAGTTTCATTGAAATCGGAGAGGGTCGGGTACAAAAGTACCAGAAAAATTCCTGATTTGAGCTGGAATTGCTCGATAGTTGAAATTGATCCATAAAACATACTGAAAATACAATACACGATTGCCAGAACCACTCTGGAGTGTTAGTGGCCACTTCCGGGTAAACTGGAACCGGTTCCCGGGTACGGCCAATTTGATTTTTTTTTTGTTGAAAACCCATCATGTTGCATATCAAACATCATGAAATTGAAAGATATGTCCATCTTTGGTAATGTTGTTAATCGCTGAGCCATCCCGGCCAATCTGGAACCGGTTACCGGTGGCACCTTGGGGACACTCTCGGAATATGAGAGAATCCCTATCATCCGCCATATCAAACTTCACGAAATTGAAAGATGTGTCAATCTACGGTCATGCCGTTGTTCGCTGAACCATTGTGGCCAATCTGGAACCGGTTACTGGTGGCGCCTTGGGGACACTCTCGGAATATGAGAGAAATCCTATCATCCGACATATCTAACTTCATTAAATTGAAATTTATGTCAATCTACGGTCATGTCAACGTCGTCCGTCCGCGGATCAACGACGACCAACTTTTTCAAAACTTTTTTTTCGTAAAATCTATCGCGATTTATAAGCAAATTTCTTACGTTTACATATCAAAATTTTTGTAATTGTCTGTTCTACAACTTTGTGAACATTGCACAGTGGTCGGAAACGCAAATTTAGCAGGAATAATTTATTTCCGCTTCAGGGATGCATTTTCGAGCTTCGGTGTCTAAGAAGCATTTGTTAAGAATAAAATTCTACATCTTTTGGTCAAAACGATATTAGGGTGGCCCAACAATTTCAAATATTTTCAAAATTTATCTTCGCTTCTAGATGAGATAGAGGTGTACTTTCTTCAACAGTGTTGTAGTACTAGCCATTTCAAACAACTTTGTCGAAGATACCAAATCTCTATCTCTTAATCTGTTCATTCTACAGCATTTTATATAAAAAGCAGTAGGGTGGCCCATCAAAAAAGTGTTTTTATTGCGTATCTTTGTTGTATTATTTTTGGCAATTTTGGTGTCTTGGGGACATATTTAGCGCATAAAAATACGCGTCTTTTGAAATGTCAACGAAGTCGCTAGGTCATTTTGGTAAAAAGTTACAGCGTTTTAAAAGTTTTTAATAGGCCTTTTTCAAATGTTTGTATCTTTTCGAGGGGGACACAAAAAAATACGCTCTGTGGTGCATCTGAAAGCTCAAAACTTGTTCTTTAATATGAATATAACATCTCAAAAGGGTTTTTCTTAAACCCAAGTTACAGCGATTTAAAAATGGTCATTTTATGAGATTTTGTACCATGCTCTATGAGAAAATTTACATGGATGTCGCATTAATCAGTATCAAAACTGCTCTTAGTGAGCTCAAATGCAGGAAAAATTGGTTTGCTTGGTTTGCCTGGTTTTTATGGCAACTAGAGTGGTCTTAGATGACCTAGGGTGGTTCATATTCGTTCGTTATTTTTTTTTTAATTCGAATGGAAAGAAAAATATAAAATAAAATTAAAATACATAACCTGTTTTAAATAGTAAAGCAGCTGAGGATATGATATCTGATTAGGGTGGCTCAAATTAATTAGAAAATAAAAAGATTAAAGATTTTATTCGTTAGAAAATGTATTAAAAAAATAAAAAATAAAAAAAAATAAGAGTATTGGGAAATCAACTTCTAATATCAATGTCAAGACGCTAAATCGATAAGAAAATGTATCATGTTTACGAATATTCACATTCCCATTTTGTATTGGCAAAATTGTATGAAGCTTTGTATGGAACAACTAATGATGCAAAATGGCACCCTTTAACACTGTAAATGCATGGAAAGTTTTATCCTATTAAAAAAATACAAATAAAAGTCGATTTACGGAAACGTAGGGAAATAATAATATGTTAAAATACATTTTCTAACGAATAAAATCATTAATCTTTTTATTTTCTAATTAATTTGAGCCACCCTAATCAGATATCATATCCTCAGCTGCTTTACTATTTAAAACAGGTTATGTATTTTAATTTTATTTTATATTTTTCTTTCCATTCGAATTAAAAAAAATAACGAACGAATATGAACCACCCTAGGTCATCTAAGACCACCCTAGTTGCCATAAAAACCAGGCAAACCAAGCAAACCAATTTTTCCTGCATTTGAGCTCACTAAGAGCAGTTTTGATACTGATTAATGCGACATCCATGTAAATTTTCTCATAGAGCATGGTACAAAATCTCATAAAATGACCATTTTAAATCGCTGTAACTTGGGTTTAAGAAAACCCTTTTGAGATGTTATATTCATATTAAAGAACAAGTTTTGAGCTTTCAGATGCACCACAGAGCGTATTTTTGTGTCCCCTCGAAAAGATACAAACATTTGAAAAGGCCTATTAAAAACTTTTAAAACGCTGTAACTTTTTACCAAAATGACCTAGCGACTTCGTTGACATTTCAAAAGACGCGTATTTTTATGCTCTAAATATGTCCCGAAGACACCAAAATTGCCAAAAATAATACAACAAAGATACGCAATAAAAACACTTTTTTGATGGGCCACCCTACTGCTTTTTATATAAAATGCTGTAGAATGATCAGATTAAGAGATAGAGATTTGGTGTCTTCGACAAAGTTGTTTGAAATGGCTAGTACTACAATACTGTTGAAGAAAGTACACCTCTATCTCATCTAGAAGCGAAGATAAATTTTGAAAATATTTGAAATTGTTGGGCCACCCTAATATCGTTTTGACCAAAAGATGTAGAATTTTATTCTTAACAAATGCTTCTTAGACACCGAAGCTCGAAAATGCATCCCTGAAGCGGAAATAAATTATTCCTGCTAAATTTGCGTTTCCAACCACTGTGCATTGTTACACTTTAAAAAACAACCCTGCAAAGTTAGAAAAAAACACGAAATTTTAAAATGAGTTATTTTGTTTTAAATGGAAAAATTACCCTTCCTGTTCAATGTTGATTCAAAAAGAACATTTTTTTTAAATTTATATTTATTTTGATTTTCTCTTCCATGTACATTCATTCAGTTAAAATATTATTGAGTGTCCAATCACAATAGATGACTTTTCACCTTAATTTTAAATACTATCAACTTTCATTTATTCATGAAATATTGTAGCTTTCGCTATTCATTGATTTCAAATGTAGGAGGTCCTACATGTACAAAAGGGAAAAGGGATACCTTAAAAATAACTTATAAACTATATAAACACAGAAAAAAATCAATTCTCGTAATCGTGAATTAAGTTCACGAATGTGAGAACCACGAAGGAATTTATTCATGAGTATGGTGCATTTGCACCATAAACGTGCATATATTCCTTCGTGGTTCTCGCATTCGTGAACTTAATTCACGATTACGAGAATTGATTTTTTTCTGTGAAGAGCGGATCAATGCAGCTGAAGACTGCAATGATTTTTGTCGAAATGCATCAATTATCTTATTGGACATAACATCCAAAGTGTCAACTTCGGCTAATTGATGAAGTTCACTGGTGCTGAACCAGGGAGGAAGTTTCAATTCAAAAAGAACATTAAATTTCCTTTAAAATGACATATACCAAACAAATTAAAGTCGAGTAACGGAAAAGACAAAGACAAAGACTTAAGACAAAGTTTCACACAAATCGAAGAGGAGTCGGGGTAACTGCTGTGTGAGTTGGCGGAGAATTACCCTATTCTGTAGTTCTACTTTAACTTTTGTTGCCCTTTATGTTTTAAATAATATTGAGGATTTTTTTAAATGAACATGCAAATTTTGTACAACTGCGCCAACCCTTAGGTACGGCGCTGAATGTTTCTATTTTTTTTACTGCAGCAAATGTGGATATTTTGACTTTGAACAGAACATTTATTTGCTTTTGCAATGGAATCACCCTCTTCGAATCCGAACTTCTAGCGCACTGTTTTGCCAAGAAACCGTGAACCAACAACACCAACCCGCTAGTCAGCGCAGTACAACATCAAATGATACTGCCTGCTGACCAGCCCAGCCCAGCCCAGTGTGGTGGCAAGAATCCCGGAGAAACACTGGGAAAGAGATAGAGAGTTGATAAAAAAAAGCCCAAACCCGGGAACATGACCACGGTCATTTCCAGTATTAGCAGCAGAATGCATTGCATTCCGTGTTGGCGTGGCGGTTTCGCAATTGTTGTATTCCGGGCTGTACCACAGTTGTACACCGTTCTCTACCATGGTGGCAACTGGGTTCTTTGGGGAAATGGGAAGAGGACGATACAGTAGACTGCTGGTAACTTGGGAGAGTGAAGAGATAGGATGGAGGTTCTTTAATTTGATTAGAAAATCTTCAATCTTTACAAAACCGTGACAATGCTTATATTTGTAAAATAACTGTTTATTCAACCCAATATAGGTAGCAGTCCAAGTCCTGGTAGATAACATATCGCTTCACCCCTTTCAGAAGATCCTTATGCAGTGTTCAGGATTAGCTGATGCTCTTTTAGCAAAAAAGTGCGGCCCTAGCTGTCATCCATCATACCTCGGAGAAGACGGGAATAAAACAGAAAAAAATACACACATAACCTCTATAAATAAACTTTAACGACTCAAAACCAACGACTTCGTCCCAGAACTCCCCAGAAACTCGCCTCCCATACAAGTCCTGTGAGGGTAAAATCTTCCACTTCACACGTGTTCAGTACACACACACTTCTTGCTGGTATCATGGTTTTCACATGCATTACCAGGATGAGTCGTGTTTTTCCCGGACTCTCTATTGTTTTGCCCGGAGGGAAGACGGCAGCACCGTGTGGAGCACTTTATTTTAGCAGCCTGGTTGCAGGGGGTAGGCTGAAAGGGAGAGCTTCAGGGGGCCATCCATAGATCAGAGGAGTTAATTAGGAATTTTAAGGTTATTATCTTTGTAAAAGTTATTTAAATTTGAATCAAAATTCTGAAAAAATACTTTATTTCAAAGATTCTTTAAAATTCCTCCCTCGAACGCCCCTGGTTCCCAAGGTTTCGGCATCATGATTCCCTTCCGGAACCAGTAAGTTGTCGTACGGTTCGTGCAAACCACCGTGCCCAGTACAAAAGAGGGGCCGAGCTGGACCTGTGCACGGAGACTGGATCTGGAACTGGCCACGGACGGACCGGCCCCTGTGTTTTGCCTTTTCGCCCTCCTAAGCTCACGTATAGTTTATCTTTGCCGCATACACGGCCGGCATAAAGATGAGGTTTCGCTTGGCCACGTCACGGAGCTGCCAGGGAAGTGTCTGGTCAGCTTGGGGCGGTTTGTCCCAGGGTCTGGGGGTAAGATTGTTCAAGAAAGAACGAAATGTACCATTTTTAATACATTTTCGGTTATAATAATATTAAGGCTTAAAAATAACATCGGAGTAAAATTTCTGCAATTTTTCAAATGCTTTTTTTGTATTTTGAACCTAATTTTGAAAGGATCTAACATCGATTCAAGTATTTGATAGTGTGAGTGCAAACTGTTTTATGCAACTGAGCAATACTCTGAGATTTCGGTCGTTCGATTTTTTTTGTATTTTTTAATCAGGCTGACACTTTTTCGGTGCCTTTGGTATGCCCAAAGAAGCCATTTTGCATCATTATTTTGTCCATATAGTTTTCCATACAAATTTGGCAGCTGTCCATACAAAAAAGATTATAAAAATTCGAAAATCTTTGGAAGGAATTTTTTGATCGATTTGGTGTCTTCGGCAAAGTTGTAGTATGGACGTATGGATAAGGACTACACTGAAAAAAATATGATACACAGTAAATTTTTTTTGGTGATTTTTAATTTCACTTTTTGTCACTAAAACTTGATTTGCAAAAAAACTCCATTTTTATTTTTTTTTAGTTTCTGTTATGTCAAATGCCTACTTTTCAGAAATTTCCAGAATGGGCAAACAATCTTTGACCGAGTTATGAATTTTTGAATCAATACTGATTTTTTCAAAAATCGAAATATCGATCTCAAAAATTTTTAAACTTTATTTTTCGATGTAAAATTAAATTTGCAATCAAAAATCACTTTAGTGAAATATTGATAAAGTGCACCGTTTTCAAGTTATAGCCATTTTCAGGTAACTATTTTGAAAATTGTAGCAGTAATTCATTTTTTAAATTAGTGCCCAGTGCCCATGTTTGCCCACTCTTGAAAAAAAATATTTTTGAAAAGCTGAGAAAATTCTCTATATTTTGCTTGTTTGAACTTTGTTGATACGACCCTTAGTTGCTGAGATATTTTCATGCAAAGATTAAAAAACAGGAAAATTGATTATTTTTTAGTCTCACCCAAACAATCCCCAAAAATATGAAACATTAGTGATCTTTTCGAAAAAAATATGTTCAATTTTTTATCAAAACTAACATTATAAAAGGGCGTAATATTGAATGTTTTGCCCTTTAGACATGTTAGTCTTGATTAAAAAGAATGACAACACCCAAAACTGGCAGCGCTAGTCCGAGATAATGATGGTCTCGAGTCGAGAGAATAGTGGTACCATTCACGGACACAGAGAACACAGCTCGAGATGGGCGATAGAACTATTCTCTCGAGGTTCATTTGCAAAAAAAAGTTCATCCGTCAAACAAAAAACTAAAAGTGTTGACTACGGGAATCGAACCAGAGACCTTTGACATACCATTCCAATGACTTAACTGCCTCGGCCACCACAGCTTGGTGACCAAGGAGAGGTCAGAAGTCGATGTATGACACTTGTTGGAAATTTATTGATTCAACTAACGAATGAACTCATTTGTTATGATGGTGTGAGTTGGTACCATTATTCTATCGATTTTGGCACTGATCCCTCAATAAATTTTGAGAGAACAATTATCTCGACTGTGAATTTTGGGTGAATATTTTTTTTGAATAGATCAAAAAAATTCCAGAATGTTTCATATTCATACAATGAAAATGTCCTCTAAAACAAATGAAAAATAGTGTTTTTTTGCAAAAAAATTAAATTAAAAATCACCAAAAGTTTTTTTTACCGTGTATCATTTTTTTTCAGTGTAGTCCGTATCCTACCTACATCACAACTTTGCCGAAGACACCAAATCGATAAAAAAAATTTTCCAAAGATATAGATTTTCGAATTTTTCATAAATCATTTTTGTATGGACAGCTGCCAAATTTGTATGGAAAACTATATGGACAAACTAATGATGCAAAATGACTTCTTTGGGCAAACCAAAGGCACCAAAAAAGTTTCAGCGGGAATAAAAAATACTAAAATTAAAATTAAAAAAACGACCGATTTCGTAGAGAATTGCTTAACTGTCAAAAGGGAGTAAATGAGCAGTGGTGAGTTCTGAATTGCCGTGGTGAGTTTCCAGCCATTCAAATTGACCGTTAAATGACTGATTCATGGAATTTAAACGAGATTTTCGCCTGTTTGTTTGAAGTAAGTGCAAAATGCATTCCATCATTTTTGGAATATCCACGTTACATTTAAAACATCCCATCTTCGCAAATCTCTTCGGGTGTTTCTTTTGTACCGGGACTCTCCGGGAACATCCCGGCGGTCGACGGTGGCGGTCGGTTGGTCTATCTCGGTGGTTGGTGTTTAATTTAAAACATGCACATTACTAGATCATTACCAGACGAAGAACCCAGGCTATGTGCTGCCAGCCTGAATTAAGCGTCCAAGCGTGAAAATATGGTTAAATAACTGTGTTGTAGGTGTTTTTGGTGTGTCTGTTTGTGTGTGTCGTGGTGGGCCTAAGTTCAACAGTTACAACGAAGCCCCCTCCTTGTCTAGAGTAAGCTCTAGTCTGTACAACTGCGCTGAATCATGGCACTTCATAACGCTAGGATTAAGAACAACAGTACCGTATTCACTTTTTATGACTTTCTCCGTCTAATTTTTGGTCCACACAACTAAATTCAATTTGGCAACGTGTCGTCGTCGTGTGCTTTGCATGATAAGTACTTTTCCAAGCAGCAGACTCCTGCACACACTCACACATACTATTCTCGGTACTATTCTCTTATTCATCGAACCGAAAAGTTAATTCATGTCAACTGCAACGTTTGTCAATTTATCCTGAACAAGTGCTGCAGCCAACCGAAAAGCTCCATTAACAATCTCCATTCAGCACAGACATTAGAATTAGACCTTCTGTGTGTGTGTGAATTTGTGAGTGTGAAAGTCGACGACGAAACAGGACTCGGAAATGCGGTGCAAGGACTGCACACCAGGAACCAGACGCCCGAAAGTCAGGTCCCGGAATTGAAAGCCCCCGTGTTGCAAGGGTAGGGGAGGGGGTTCTCTTCATTTCCTAAATTGAATTTAGTTATTTAGAAAGTGTTTGAAAGCGTGTGAGTGGGTGTGCGCTTTCGCAATTGCAACCACTTTTCTTTCATTGATAAACTTTCCACAGTCACACATGCAGCCGCCACCCGTCCTCACAGACGAGCGGGACACAGGATGTCCTGTTTCACATAGCATGGCCGGTTGCACTTTCTCGTCATGTCAGATGAATCCCCTTCAAACTGGTGTGGTGTCTTTTGATCTCGCGCAGACGGAAGTGTCTTTGCTGTTGGTGCGATTGATTCACGGCTGCTGCGTAAAGTAACGTCATGATTCGAAATCCGGACACTTAGTAGCGTATCATTTTTGTTATAGCTTGCAAAAAATCATGTAATAAGTTGGAAATGTAGAAATACCATCAGGATGTAGTATAAACAGTCAGTTTCAAGAAAATGCATGCAAAATATGTCTTTTCAAACAATTTTTCATCAGAATTTCAAAATTAAGATGACTTGTTGTGCTTCGAATCCCGGACACTGATAAAAGCTGATTCGAAATCCGGACACTTTTGCTTCGAATTCCGGACACTCGATTTTACTTATGAATCGCACAAATTTCTGCTTTGCCTTCCAGGTGCTTCGAACGCCTATGAAATATTTCAAGTGAAATGTTTCGCATTTTTGGTAAACTTATAATTTTATTGTATTTAATTGTTTTGGCATTAACTACAGCGTTCAAACAAACTTTAAATGAAAGTTGATGTTGGAGTTCATCAAATAACACAGTTTTGACATTCATAATGGGAACTTATATCCAAATAATTGATAAAACAAGATGAAGTGTCCGGGTTTCGAAGCGTCCGGGAATTCGAATCATGACGTTAATTGGTCTAAGCTACGCACAGTAACACGAAAAACCAACCCGTCGCGGTCGTGCTATTACGTGTGGGCTGAATTGAGTTAAGAACACTACTTTGTACTGCTGTCAAATAATTACCCGTGAAATTTCTCGATTTCAACACTGCGATATTAAAAAAAAACTGTTGGAATTTCGTGAAATATTTATAATATTCATAACCTGAGCAGACGGAAATAACGTGGGAATATCATTTTTTTAATATTTGAAAATACTAGGCCAATAACATTTTATGTTATTTAAAACAAAAATTGTTATTCGCCGTTATGATTTTTTTGTTATTGTATTGTTATTGTAATAACAGACTAATAATCAAGACCGCCCCAGCAGCTGGACACCGAGTTGCGGCTGAGGATAAAACGCAAAGGCCAGAAGAGCCAACCAAGACCCCTACACAATCCCCCTTCCCTTCCCACGCCTTGTCTTTAACATCAGTCCCTTCCCTACTAACCCCGAGTAGGCCGCGGGTAATCGGCTCCCCTCCCACTAACATTAACACACAAGATCCTCTGTAATTATTATTATTATCCTTGTTATTTACCCGAGCATGGGTAAATAACAAGGGAAATGTGTAATAATACCTTTCTCTGGTATCAATACCAAATTTTGGTTTTCCTGGACCCTTAAAAATTTGTCTTAAGGATTATGCAAGAGCAAAATGTGGTATCATACCAATTTAAGGTATTGTTTTGATATCGCAAAATTGCAGAATTTGTCAATGGTCGAACACCACATTTTGGTATTATTTTGGTATTAAAGTGTTTTACCAAATTCCTCTGAAACTAACGTCATGATTCGAAATCCGGACACTTAGTAGCATATCATTTTTGTTATAGCTGGCAAAAAATCATGTAATAAGTTGGAAATGTGGAAATATCATCAGGATGTAGTATAAACAGTCGGTTTCAAGAAAATGCATGCAAAACATGTCTTTTCTAACAATTTTTCATCAGAATTTTAAAATTAAAATGACTTGTTGTGCTTCGAATCCCGGACACTGATGAAAGCTGATTCGAAATCCGGACACTTTTGCTTCGAATTCCGGACACTCAATTTTACTTATGAATCGCACAAATTTGGACTAAAATGTTAGTGAATTGCATTCTTTAGGTCTCAAATAAGCTTTTAACATCAAAACAATCGATAGTTTATATAAAAATTTGCTAGAATTCAAGGAAATCGAAACCATAAAATTCTGCTTTGCCTTTCCGGTGCTTCGAACGCCTATGAAATATTTCAAGTGAAATGTTTCGCATTTTTGGTAAACTTATAATTTTATTGTTTTTAATTGTTTTTACATTAACTACAGCGTTCAAACAAACTTTTAATGAAAGTTGATGTTGGAATTCATCAAATAACACAGTTTTGACATTCATAATGCGAACTTATATCCAAATAATTGATAAAACAAGATGAAGTGTCCGGGTTTCGAAACGTCCGGGAATTCGAATCATGACGTTATGGGAAAATTTTGACCAATTTTTACAAAATAATTAATTTTGCGCTAAAATGATGTCTCAAAGCGAATGCTTTCATTGAAAACCGGAAATTTCAAACTTGATTTTAAACATTTTTGATATACCCCCTACAGAAATGACTTGACATTGTGGAAAAATTTCTAAGTCAGGATGCCACATTTTGGTATTATTTTGGTATTGAAAGGTTTCATCAATTTTCTCTGAAACTATGGAATTTTTTTAAATTTTTGACGAGATAATTAATTTTGCGCTAAAATGACTTGAAACCCAAAAATGTTAAAGCTGATTGATTTTTTTTTTGTGGTATACCCACTAATATTTTTTTTTTCAAAAACGTTGAAATTTTTTCTAAGTTGGGATAACCAAATACTTTGAAAAACGAGTCAATCAACAGATTATTGAATTTTGGTGAATTTCAATCCAGTTTCATTTTAATAATACTTATTTTTCAATCTTGTTATTTTTCAGAAGCTTCAAGAACTTCAAGTACAGCCGTTCATCAATGACAAATGCATTCGGTGTGGTGAAGAATATCACTAAAAACAACATGGAATCATCAGGTGAGTAGATTTGGTTGTTGCATAAGGATCATTTACGTTTTTTTCACTAACTGCAACTGCTGTACTAAAAATGGTATGAAAATAGCAAATTTTGGTATTACTTGTGCAAATACCAGCGACCAAAATGTGCTCTTGGTTGCCCAGTAATAGATGGTAAAATACCATGAAATCAAACCAATATCATGTTTGTGGAAGACCACAGGAATACCAAAATATGATTTTCCAAGGGCGCGGGAATACCTAAAATTAAAACCATGACAATACCAAGTTTTGGTATTCAAGCAATGTTCAAAAATCCAGAAGACCTCAACTTGGTATTGAAATGATTTTATTTTGTTGTATTATTTTACCTTTGGAATAACATGGTATGGTATTGTTGTGCCCTTCCACATACAAGCTTTTGGTATGATTTCATGGTATTTTACCATCTATTACTGGGCAACCAAGGGCACATTTTGGTCGCTGTTATTTGCCCAAGTAATACCAAAATTTGGTATTCCCGTGTTATTTACCCCTGCTCGGGTACCGAAAAGGACCTAATAAAAATAATTTTATGAAAAAAAAAAACAGACTAATAACACTTTTAGTTATTCTTCGAACAAATCTTTGTTATTATTTTTTTTATTATTTTAACAACTAATCCGATCATCCCAATAACAGTTGGAGGTATTCTTCCATAACAAAAAATGTTATTCCCAAATTGTTTTGGCTTTCAATCAATATCAGACCAATAACAAATTTTGTTATGATAACATAAACTGTTATTAAACTCTTATGCAAAAATGGACTTTGCATGAATATTCCATAACACTTTCTGTTATTTTAACAGTATTTGTTATTAAAATGGCATGAATTTATTTATTACCGTCTGTTCGGGAAGAAATACAGTTCGGATCAGATTCATAACAAAATATGCTCTTGCAACACCTTTCCAGTTTTTTTGCAATCGTTATTTTCATCAATTGCTTAATGCATTTAAGATGATTTTTTTAAAATAATTTTCGGTTTAGTAGCGAGTCTACGAACAGAGCAAACCCATCTCGCATCCACCTCATCAATCTGCCTGAAATTTTCAGGGGTTGTTTGGATATATAAAACTAGCATCTGGGTCAATTATGAGCACTCTTGGTCAAAGTTTAGTGGGGCAAATTGAGACACAAATGTTGAGGGTTCGAAAACGTGAAAAATCTTTAAAAGGCTGAAACTTAGGCAAAATTCAATTTAATTTCGAAATTTAAAATGCATCTGAAAGGGCTTAAAAATGCCAAAATTGAAAGGTGCATTCCTATTGGTTAAGTCTGAAGAAAGTTATTGGTATTGTAGTGAAAAAATAGCACACTTTTTAAATTTAAATAAAAAAGTTAGCTGCATTTTTTTTAAATACTATTTCAACAAAATTCTAATTGTTTGGCATGTTCAGGACCCAGTCCTAATTTCAACCAATTTGCTGTTTTCCCGAGCAGACGGAAATAACGTGGGAATAACATTTTTTGATATTTGAAAATACTAGGCCAATAACATTCTATGTTATTTATAACAAGATTTGTTATTCGTCGTTATGATTTTTTTGTTATTGGATTGTTATTGTAATAACAGACTAATAACATTTTTAGTTATTCTTCGAACAAATCTTTGTTATTATTTTTTGTTATTTTAACAACTAATCCGATCATCCTAATAACAGTTGAAGTTATTCTTCCATAACAAAAAAAGTTATTCCAAAGTTGTTTTGGCTTTCAACCAATATCAAACCAATAACAAATTTTGTTTTGATAACATAGACTGTTATTAACCTCTTATGCAAAAAAATATTTTTCAGGCAGATTCCATAACATTTTCTGTTATTTTAACAGTATTTGTTATTGAAATGGCATGAATTTTGTTATTATCGTCTGCCCGGGTTACCTATTTAAATAAATACCCGGACCAACGTTTTACATCCCCATCCGATGGAAGGCTTGAGCAGATGGGAATCGAGCCCTTGATCATCCGCTTACAAAGTGGACAACGTAAATATTCAGCAGCGCTTACCACCTTTAGAAAATAAAAGTTTAAATAAATAAATAAATTTTGAAAATTGTAAGGTCTGTCCTTGTACCAGCAAAATTGCAAAATTTCTGCAGCCAGTCGAAGAAAGAACTTACTACCTGCAGAACAGTTCTCAAAATACGATAGTAAAAAAAAGCACAAATACTGTCTGAAGAATAGAAAAAAAAGTGTGGCTTTTTGCAACATCTCAGGCTACATCCACAAAAAAATGTGAACGAATAAAAATCGTATTTTTACAGAAAACCCGTAAAATTTCCTACAAGTTTTTCTTTTCCCCTTTTTTTCGGCTTCTAGGTAAACAAACATGATTTATGTATGCCTAGGCAAACATGTCTAAAAAATTTGATTGAGATTTGAGAGGTACAACCGATTCTCTATTTGGCATGGAATTGCTCTTTAATCAAATTTACGACAGCCTTTTTAAATTTCCATTTTTTATTTGATAAAATAATGCTGTAGAGCAATTCCAGCCCAAAACAGGTAATTTTTAAGTACTTTTTTCTTGACCCTCTCCGATTTCAATGAAACTTTGTAGATATGTTATCCTACGCTTATGTAAGCCATTTTTGTGTATATGGAGCCATTTTCACTCGTTAATGACATTTGAGAAGGGCGTATCCGGGCAGATGGTAATAACAAAATTCATGCCATTTCAATAACAAATACTGTTAAAATAACAGAAAGTGTTATGGAATCTTCCTTAAAAATCCATTTTTGCATAACGGTTTAACAACAGTTTATGTTATCATAACGAAATTTATTATTGGTCTAATATTGGTTGAAAGCAAAAACAACTTGGGAATAACCTTTTTTGTTATGGAAGAATACCTCCAACTGTTATTAGGATGATAGGATTAGTTGTTAAAATAACAAAAAATAATAACAAAGATTTGTTCGAAGAATTACTAAAAATATGATCAGTCTGTTATTACAATAAAAAAATCATATCGACGAATAACAAATCTTGTGATAAATAACATAAAATGTTATTGGCCTAGTATTTTCAAATATCAGAAAATGTTATTCCTAAGTTATTTCCGTCTGCTTGGGTAAGCGTTTGAAATATTTTTGTAATTCGTAATTTAAATATTTCTGTACACAGCTAAAAAAGTAGTAATCCAGCTGGGTGTAAAAGGTCTGGGTGTAAAATAAATATTGCATTATTTTATGCAATTTTATGTGATTTTACACTCTGAAATATGTAGCCCATCATTATGGGAAACCTACTTGACCGAAATGTCAAGCTCATATATGCGTTTATCCTTACAGCTTTTCATCGGTCTGATAGCCGAGTGGGCTAAGGCGCCAGTCCTTACTGTTGGTGCTGGGTTGAATCCCGTCGGTTGCAACTTTTTTTTGTTCGTTGCAAAAATTGTACATTAGCCCGGGTCAAAAAAATTAAAATTGCTCAAATCAAAAAGTATTTGAGATTGCCCAAAAGAGTACTCAAAATGGGGCCTACAGCCAAAATTTCAGCCCATTTGGTTGAAAATTGGCTTGCCTTGAGCAGGAACAAGTTTAAATGGGAATTAACCCGTAAAACTTGAGCAATTAGGTACATTGCTCTGTACAAGTCTGTCGTTGAAATTTAACGACTTTTGCATACCATGGGGTCGAAGGGGATGGTCTGGGAAAAAATTCCTCTGAAGGGTGCAAGGTGATCCGAGGCCTCTAATCTTGCCTAGAAGCAGATCCATTCCGGCGTCGCCGAAATTCTCATGGTCCCAGCAAAATGTACAGGGATAAATCAAAGCACACTAAGAAGGCTGCCTCGATCAGAGGACGCCACATGTCAATCAGCCACCACGTGGCAGGAGAGTATGTAGAAATTGGAGTATAAAATGATATTTGACGTTTATAAAGTGTTTTTGCACAAATATCTGACTAAATAAAATGTTATAACATTGACAGAACCACTTTTAAAGCCAAAATTGGAGAAACCCTCCTGCCACGTGGTGGCTGATTGACATGTGGCGTCCTCTGATCGAGGCAGCCTTCTTAGTGTGCTTTGATTTATCCCTGTACATTTTGCTGGGACCATGAGAATTTCGGCGACGCCGGAATGGATCTGCTTCTAGGCAAGATTAGAGGCCTCGGATCACCTTGCACCCTTCAGAGGAATTGTTTCCCAGACCATCCCCTTCGACCCCATGGTATGCAAAAGTCGTTAAATTTAAACGACAGACTTGTACAGAGCAATGTACCCAATTGCTCAAGTTTTACGGGTTAATTCCCATTTAAACTTGTTCCTGTTCAAGGCAAGCCAATTTTCAACCAAATGGGCTGAAATTTGGACTGTAGGTCCCATTTTGAGTACTCTTTCGGGCAATCTTTTACTTTTTGATTTGAGCAATTTTATTTTTTTTGACCCGGGCTATTGTACATGCAGTGTGTAATATTAAGTGTTTATTTTGACGAAGGTGATGTACATGCTTTTGCATGCGATTTTACCATCGGATTTTTTGCTGTGTAACTATATAGGAAAACCAGCAAGCTTAGTACAAGAGAGTACAGAGGCAGGGCCGTATCTAAGGGGGGTGTTATGGGTGTTCAACACCCCCCATGGAAAAAAATGGCTTACACCCCTAACGCCCCGACAAAGACACGGCCCGAAGGGCCGCCATTTTTTATGACTATCAAAGTTTGACACCCAGGGAAACACTTCACTCTCACTAGATACGCCATCAAGTGAAAATTCAACTCTCAGTAAATACGCCCTCATAAAAACATTTGACGCTAAGAAAAAACTCCACTTTCCCAAAACACGCCCTTCTAAAAATATTTAAAATAACTATGTTCGTTGACGCCAAGAGAAAAACTAAATGCTTACTCAATACGCTCTCATGAAAATATTTGCAAAATACCCAACTTTCATTAAATACGCCCTCAAGAAAATTAAAAAAAAACTTTGATCGTTGACGCCTTGCGAAAAACTAAAGTCTCGCTTAATACGCCTTCATAAAAATAATTAAAAAAACTTTGATCGCTGACCCCTTGAAAAACTCAACACTAAATACGCCCTCAAGAATATATTTTGAAGAAACTTGTATCGTTGACGCCTTGAAACAAAAGGCGTATTTAACTACATAAAATAATTTAAAAAAAACTTTGATTGTTAACGCCTTGAAAAAAAAAAAACTATCACTAAATACGCCCTCAAGAAAATATTAAAAAAAAACATTGATCGTTGACGGCTTGAAAAAAAATTCAACTGTCACTAAATACGCCCTCAAGAAAATATATAAAAAAAAGCTTTGATCGTTGACGCCTTGAATAAAAACCAAGCTCTGGCTTAATACGCCTTCATTCAAATAATAAAAAAAAACTTTGATCGCTGACGCCTTGAAAAAAAACTTTCACTAAATACGCCCTCAAGAAATTATTTAAAAAAAACTTTGATCGTTGACGTCTTGTAAAAAAAACTTGCACTAAATACGTCCTCAAGAAAATATAAAAAAAAAAACTTTGGTCGTTGAGGCTTTAAAAAAAATTCAACTGTCACTAAATACGCCCTCAAAAAAATATAAAAAAAAGCTTTGATCGCTGACGCCTTGAAAAAAACTAAACTCTCGCTTAATACGCCTTCATTAAAAAAAATTAAAAAAAACTTTGATCGTTGACGCCTTGAATTTTTTTTTCACTAAATACGCCCTCAAGAAATTATAAAAAAAACTTTGATCGTTGACGCCTTGAAAAAAACTAAACTTTGGCTTAATACGCCTTCATTAAAATAATTTAAAAAAAACTTTGATCGTTGACGCCTTGAAATTTTTTTTCACTAAATACGCCCTCAAGAAATTATAAAAAAAATTTGATCGTTGACGCCTTGCAAAAAAACTTGCACTAAATACGCCCTCAAGAAAATATTAAAAAAAAAACTTTGATCGTTGACGGCTTGACAAAAAGTTCAACTGTCACTAAATACGCCCTTAAGAAAATATAAAAAAAAGCTTTGATCGCTGACGCCTTGAAAAAAAACTAAACTCTTGCATAATACGCCTTCATAAAAATTATTTTAAAAAAAACTTTGATCGTTGACGCCTTGAAAATTTTTTTCACTAAATACGCCCTCAAGAAATTATAAAAAAAATTTGATCGTTGACGCCTTGCAAAAAAACTTGCACTAAATACGCCCTCAAAAAAATATTTAAAAAACTTTGATCGTTGACGCCTTGAAAACAATTCAACTGTCACTAAAAACGCCCTTAAGAAAATATATAAAAAAGCTTTGATCGTTGACGCCTTGAAAAAAACTAAACTCTGGCTTAATACGCCTTCATTAAAATAATTAAAAAAAACTTTGATCGTTGACGCCTTGAAAAAAAACTTTCACTAAATACGCCCTCAAGAAATTATTTAAAAAAAACTTTGATCGTTGACGGCTTGAAAAAAATTCAACTGTCACTAAATACGCCCTCGAGAAAATATATAAAAATGCTTTGATCGCTGACGCCTTGAAAAAAACTATACTCTGGCTTACTACGCCTTCATTAAAATAATATAAAAAAACTTTGATCGTTGACGTCTTGAAAATGTTTTTTCACTAAATACGCCCTCAATACATTATTTTAGAAAAAAAAAACTTTGATCGCTGACGGCTTGAAAAAAAATTGAATTGTCACTAAATACGCCCCCAAAAAATTAAAAAAAAACTTTGATCGCTGACGCCTTGAAAAAAAAAACTAAAATCTCGCTTAATACGCCTTCATAAAAATTATTAAAAAAAAACTTTGATCGTTGACGCCTTGATTTTTTTTTTCGCTAAATACGCCCTTGATAAAGCTTTCATCGCTGACGCCTTGAAAAAAATTTAACTCTCGCTTAATACGCCTTCATTAAAATAATTTAAAAAAAAAACTTTGATCGTTGACGCCTTGAATTTTTTTTCCCTAAATACGCCCTCAAGAAATTATTTAAAAAAAACTTTGATCGTTGACGGCTTGAAAAAAAATCAACTTTCACTAAATACGCCCTCAAGAAAATATTAAAAAAAGCTTTGATCGCTGACGCCTTGAAAAAAAAACTGAACTCTAGCATAATACGCCTTCATAAAAATTATTTAAAAAAAAAACATTGATCGTTGAAGCCTTGAAAAAAAACTTTCACTAAATACGCCCTCAAGATATTATTAAAAAAAAACTTTGATCGTTGACGTCTTGCATAAAAACTTCCATTAAATACGCCCTCAAAAAAAAACTTTGATCGTTGACGTATTGCAAAAAAAACTTCCACTAAATACGCCCTCAAGAAAATATTAAAAAAAAAGCTTTGATCGTTGACGCCTTGAAAAAATATCAACTGTAACTAAATAGCCCTCAAGAAAATATATAAAAAAAAAGCTTTGATCGTTGACGCCTTGAAAAAAACTAAACTCTGGCTTAATACGCCTTCATTAAAATAATTAAAAAAAAAACTTTGATCGTTGACGTCTTGCAAAAAAACTTCCACTAAATACGCCCTCAATAAATTATTTAAAAAAAAACTTTGATCGCTAACGGCTTGGAAAAACAATTCAATTGTCACTAAATACGCCTTCAAGAAAATATAAAAAAGCTTTGATCGCTCACGCCTTGAAAAAAAAAACTAAACTCTCGCTTAATACGCCTTCATAAAAATTATTTAGAAAAAAAACTTTGATCGCTGACGCCTTGAAATTTATTTTTCACTAAATACGCCCTCAAGAATTTATTTCAAAAAAACTCTGATCGTTGACGGTTTGAAAAAAAATTCAACTGTCACTAAATACGCCCTCAAGAAAATATAAAAAAAAAACGATTTAATATCACCGAAAAATATATTGGTGCAATTAAGTTTTCAGAAACATAATGATACCACCCAGTGAGAATTTGGCCTAAAGCTTCGAATCTTTTTAGACTAAACCTCGAATGCATTTTTTTTCAGAGGTACATTATGGGTCCTAATTATATTTAATTAAGAAAAACTTATTTGATTGACATTATTAGAAAAAAATATAGATTACTCAGTCTTTAATGTTAATGTTGTCTATGATTAACTTAAAACAATATGTATTCACTTTGTCGATCTATTATGAGAAGCCAGAAAGAACACCTTCACGCCCAGCGTAAAACGCGCAAGCGTAAATGTGCTGGCGTTTATGCTTCGACTTGACGACTTGTCGATCTTTTGAGCGAGAACGAGCCGGGACTTCAAATTTGATGTTCAGATTATGATTACGTATAAAACCAAAAATGTAATAGGAAAAATAGGGTAAAAATAAGACTAAAAACACAAATATGGCTATATCTCTGGAAATACATTTTGGAAAAGCTTCAAATTTTGGGCCTAAGCAGTTTATGGCGCATGTTTTCGAATGGATTTTTGTTTGAAACTGAATTCTTTTAATGTATAGTGTTATCTGTAAAATAGTCCAAAAAATACCTCTAAAAATGGCTTTGACCACATTTACTGGTCGAAAATTGTAAATCGAAAAATAAAATGTTCGTCTCCGACCCCACGGCTACAAATCTGAAATATAAAAATTGTGGGTTTTACGAGCGGTTTTCCAGTGATGGAAGACACAAATTTTTAAGAGCGGATACAGACATCGCTCATGTATTTAAAAAAAAGAGCTCTCAAAAATCAGACTTTGAGCTCCGGGTTTCGGGCCAAAATTCAATCGAAAGAGTGCATCCTAACCTTCAAACTAGACATAGGATTTTTTTTTCTGAGACGATCCCTCGCCGTGCACGATTTTTTTAAGATTTCTGAGAAAAGCGTTTTTCCAAAAGCAAACCTTAAACCTTTCTTTTGTAAGAAAGGCAAAAAGCTTTGATCGCTGACGCCTTAAAAAAAACTTAACTCTCGCTTAATACGCCTTCATAAGAATTATTTTAAAAAAATACTATGATCATTGACGTCTTGAAAAAAAACTGAAGTTTAGCTTAATAAGGCCTAATTAAAATCTCGAAAAATCGAAATCGCACTAAAATCGGCCAGCTATTTTTATTTTAAAGCCTTTGACTAACTGAATAGGCCCCTCCAGGATTTTGTTAGTAAAATATGTTAAAGCAACGATAGTAAGTAATATGACAACTGATAATAGTACTTCAGAATAGGCAAAAAAAAATCCACAGGGTGCAGGTGGGATTTGAACCCACCGGGAGAGTCGGCGATGGCTAATCAAGCTTCATCTCTTTACGTAGAAACTATATGATTCCAATTTAGAGCGCAGAGCGAATCGGTTAGTAATATAAATTGACCCTTCTCAGCGAGAATTTGTGATCTGACAACAACAACGGTAGTACAAAAGGATTGGAGAGAGAAAGAAACACAGCGGTACGGGAAAGGTTTGGAGTCCAATACGCGGCACGTGATTATACTGTGCACCAATAGACAACACCTGGGACAACACATTTGTCAACGGTTGCAGTAGCATAATTGGTAACGCGGATCAGTACCGTTGATCAGTTGTGGGTTCAAATCCCACCTGCACCCTGTGGATTTTTTTCGCCTATTCTGAAGTACTATTATCAGTTGTCATATTACTTACTATCGTTGCTTTAACACAAATAAATTCGTGACGTATAAGTCAAAAACGGTAAAATTGTTAGTAAAATACTTAGATCGTTATCAGCCAGATCTAAATCCAACTTTGACTATGTACGCCAAATTTTTTTTTGTATAGGGTCATTTCTCCCCAACTGGAAACAAAAAAGTACAAATTCGAAATCTACTTTTCTGATCCTGCTGAAATTTGGCGAAACTGTTTATCATTTCGAAACATGAAAAAAAATTCTATTTTTTGGCACTGCCCCAAAGTTTTACGATTTTCGCCAATTAAAAAAACATTGTCAAATATTTTGGAAAAAATGATAGAGCAATATTCGACTGCAATTTTTAAAAGAAACTTGACGCTGATTCAATTCAGCGTCATCATTTTGATTAATATCAAACATGGCAGCATTTTGAGCAATTAGAATAAATGATGCAAGGATGGATGTAGGTAAATTCTGCTACTTTAAGCTTATACATTTTAAATTCTCCAGAGATTTCAACTTGCCCTAACAAGTAAAGTTCGATTCGAATAAACAATTTGATGACGCCATATAATTCAGCGTTTCTTAAAAAAAAAGCAGTCGATTTTTGCTTTTTGTATCCACGACATGGCTATTTGAAAACTAATTTAAAAAAAAATAGATGAAAATCTTAAAACTTTGGGGCGGTGCCAAAACGAAGGGATTTTGCATGTTTCGATAGGATAAACAGCTCCACTAAATTTTAGGCATGTTCAGAAAAAGTCAATTTCGAGTGGCGTGAAATGGCCTCGCAAGCATTTGTATGGGAAGCTGTCAAACTTCTATGGAAACTTGTACGGACAAATCAATGTTTTTTGACGATATTATCTTTTTATCTACAAACTGTTCTCTGAAATGAGATTGATTCGAAAATGTTTTAAAATGTTATTGTGTGATATGACCGAGGATTGAAAAAAGTTGTTGGTTGGTATGTTACATTTGACAAGAAAAAAAATATCCGTCAGCTTTGATGTTTGTGTTCTTTCAAAGAAAGCTAGAAATCTGGTAAGTTTGGTACGAAAACTTTTTGTTGATTTTGATTTCCCAAAAACTTGATGAGCTTATAGTTTGGGTTTTAAAGAACAACTTTGCTGAAAACATCGAAGAGATACGTCTACATCGCCTTATTTTTTTTTTCAAACTAAAATCAAACTAAGGGATTATTATTTGTGCTAAAGCAAATCTCGCTGATGTCTTGGGCATACTTGTTCCTTAAAACACAAACTATAAGCTGATATGTTTGAAAAATAAAAAAACGGCGAATACCAAAACGCATAGATAATACGAGTTAATTTCCATTTTGAATTGATTTGACTTGAGATGCTCGAGTTCGTTACCAATCTGGCTTAAGCTGTGTATAGATTAAAAAAATGCCCTCCTTTAAAATTTTCCCGAAAAATTAAGGGGGCACAACAAATTACTGACGAGAAAAAAAATAATTGAAAACAAAACAATCTAAACTATCAAGGATTCAATAACGTTATTTCAATATTTTCTATCACATATATCACATCAATAATATATGCAAGAATAACAATATTTTCATGAACTTATTGATGTTTAGATATTTTTTTTAGCATTACTGCTACAATATATAAAGCAAATTTCACGTTTTTGTTTGGTACGCATTTGTTGACTGTATACGCCCTTCCTATAACACACATACACCCCTAACGCCTTATGGGGGAAAACACCCCCCATTGAAGAATCCTGGATACGGGCCTGTACAGAGGCATCGATTTATGTAATTTTTTGAGGCCGAATCTCACTTAAATGTATGTAAACGATGTCCGAATCCATTATCCAACCCATTGTTGGTTATGTAATCAAATGTACTTTCCAACGAGTCCAAAACATTGAAGAACTTGCAACCCTGTACCGAGTTATTACCACTTAAGTTATATCTGTGTACTTATTTTTCTGGATCTAAATAAATAGCTGAATTATGTGTCCAAACCACTCATATTACCCATTGTTGGTTAAAAGTGAGGAAGGCATCAACCACATAAGTGGATTAAGTTAGTTTTTATTTGACAAAATAATACCGTAGTCTTTAAAAACCAGATTGACCACAGATATTCTTAAAATCAATTAAATCGTCTTATTATTAGATTGTGCTTAACTTATCATGCACTTTAAAGTTATGTAGATATTTTTTTTTATTTATTATGATGAAAAATACGGACAATTCGAAATTCTGAGTACGTCATGGACAAAAGCTATCTTTTAGGACAAAGTTTCACGCAAATCGAAGAGCGGTCCGGGCAACTTTTTCAGATTTTATGTGAGTTGGCGTAGAATTGCCCAAACCTAAAAAAGTGTGGCTATTGTGAGCCTGAGGCACTATTTCCAAAAAAAAAGGATGCCAAGTGCGCGGATGTATACAAATGGACAAAACCCATTCAACTTAAATTATTTTTTAAGGGAATAGTAAACTTCGTGTTCCCTTTAGATTTTTTTAGTTCTTTGTAATCCACAATAATTCATTTTGATTTTACTGATTATTTTACGCTGAATTTGTTAAGAGAACGGATATAAATCATTCTTTAAATAAAAGTTTGCAAAAAAATATTCAAATATTGACAATGCAGTGAAGTTCAAATTAAAAATGTTAACATTTAATTAATTCTAAAGTCGAAAATCTTGTACTAAAACTATGTACGAAAATCTTGAAAGATGAACCAATACTTGGATGCAAAAAAAAAGATAAAGACTTGAGCCCCTTTCTTTGCTTTGCCGGATCGGTTCGTGCGCTAAACAGATTACGGTGTACATAATTGAAAGACTTGCCTTTGTCAAGCTTTCCTTCACGTCGGTCTTTGGCCAGCACCAGGCGATAGTTTGGGGTTTGAGCACGGGTTGCCAGCATCCATCGAAATTATTTTTTTAGTCTGGTCATTTTTTAAATGAAGCGATGAAATTTGATTGCTTGAGAATTTAAGCTCGATAAATATCGACGTTTTTTTTTTAGAATTTCTGGCAACCCTGCCAGAACTCTGGCATCACGGGCCGCTTTTCCCATTGGGTGCCACACTAGGGTGTAATATGGTTGTATGGAAAAAAATAAAGTTGTCCAAATTTAGCGAGCACAGCAATTTTTCAGTTCCTTTTGGGGTCCTAAACAACTCCCCAAAGTTTGGGAACGATTGGTTTAGTCCTCACTTTGCGCAAAGCGATTCAATTCTCCATACAAATTTGTATGGGAAAAACCATTTTTTTGGATTTTGATATTTATAAAATCCACGTTTCATGCTGTACTAAAACCGGATTCATATTCGGATGCTCTGGAAGGTGCTCTACAACTTTCCCGAAGAGAGTATGGTGCTAACTTGCTCCTAAAAAAAGATACAGCGTGTTCAAAACTCGTCTTAAACGTGTTTTTTGCTCGAAAATCACGTTTTAGACGAGTTTTGAGGACGCTGTATCTTCTTTCAGGGACAAGCTAGCACCATACTCTCTTCGGGAAAGTTGTAGAGCACTTTCCAGAGCATCCGAATATGAATCCGGTTTTAGTTCAGCGTGAAACGTGGATTTTATAAATATCAAAATCCAAAAAAATGGTTTTTCCCATACAAATTTATATGGAGAATTAAATCGCTTTGCGCAAAGTGAGGACTAAACCAATCGTTCCCAAACTTTCTGGAGTTGTTTAGTACTCCAAAAAGAACTGAAAAAATGCTGTGCTGGAAAATCGATTTTGATATTACACCCTAGTGCCACACGTGTTTGCTCTCCGCCGTCCGGGAGAAAGGAGTGGTGCCTACTTTTCGTGAAAACTCCATTCAATTTGCAAACAACACTCACCCCTCTCTCTTGCTCTTCTCTCGTTGCACTGGAAAAGCGCGGGAAAAACCTTTTCCGTGAACACGAGTACGGGACCAACACTATGGCGATGAATTATGAATTAATTTTATCTACGTTGTTCCCAGAGGGTCCTCTTTTGAGCAGCAGCAGCACCAGCATCAGAGTTGTAGTGATGGAATTTCCTTCTGTGCTCTTCCGGGACTTTTCCCCGGCTGGGAGGGGAGGGGTAGGCCGTGCGGCCATTCTGCCATCAGTCCGGGAGAAAACTCACCCTGGAGTTAACGGCGGAAGTAAAAGCTATAACACTTTTGCCATGCAGTTGCCATAATTTTTCGACCAACTTTTCTTTCACCAGCTTTTCTCCCTGAAGCTTCTGCTCAATCCAGTAGTTTGGTAGGCAGTTTGGTGGAACATTCTGTTGGGAAAATGCACCCTCTCCCCGCCCCTTCATTGACGCAGGCCAAGCATTAGAATCCAACTTTGCTTCAATCTTTTGTTGGTGCCGAAATTATTTTCATCTTTACGCTCATTACTTGCATCATGCAAAACATCTCTCGGAAAGTTGTGCGGCAGCAGCAGCTCAACAAAATTGGGCCAACAAAAAACAGGGCTGGGGATGAGTTAGGGTGGGCCTTCCGGATTGGTGTCGAAAATCGCCCGCCCACCACACACACCAAAGTTGTACACAGGCCGGAACTACGACGTCCAACACCCTCGAGGGGAAAGGAAAAAGCGGAGTTAGTTGTTGGATGCATCGGAAACGATGTTGACCTGCGCAAGGCTGGATTGAGTTTCGTTTAATTTTATTTTATCAAATTACAAAATTTGCAGTTAAAAATACGACGAGCGCTGAAAAAAAAACAATTTTTTCAACGAGTTGTTTCTCCAATCTCCGATTTAAAGGGTTCCTGTTTTGCAAACTTTCGCCAGCTTCAGGGAAACCGATTAGGGTGGCCCATAATTTCCCTATCACCCACCGCGTGAAGAGTGGAGCTTCGGGAGTTGCCCCGAAAGCTCTATTGGCCAACGCTGAACGTGGCGTGGCAGCTGCTTTTTATGATCCGCGTGCTATTTTGAGAGAATATTCCTTCGTTGAGCTTTTTTTCTGGTCTGGTTTAAAATGTGTGAACATGTTCTTGTGCCTTAACGGGGCTTTCGGGTGCAACGATGCAACCGTCTTTGGAAGGCAAAGTGAATGGATTTTCTTGGGAAAGCTCAACCATAATAAGTAGAGCAGAGTTTAAAAGCAGCACTGTTTCAAAATGAGCGATAAAACATGTTGCAAAAATGGGCACAAAAGCTTGAAGAGTGGTTGCAGTAACAGTTGGCAACACAAATAAGTTCTTTGAGTACGGATGTTTTGTTTAATTTCAATTTGGTGAAATCTATGCATCCCAGTTTCTTTATTTTTATTAAGCTGAAGCTTTGTTAACCCTACAACCCAACCCCGTCTTTAGACGGACTTCAATTTAAAAAATCGCCAAAAATCAAGTTTTCAATCAATTTTTGATCTTTAAAAAGCATTGGAAAGTATAACTCTTAAAATTTTAGAAAATTTTATGGTTGGAAGTTTTACTTGTTTTATGTGACTTAGCCAATGTTTTAAAAAAAATCATTTTTAAGGGGTAAACTTCAGCTGTGTTTTTTACTAACATTTCCTATGTTTTAAGTTAAAAACTGTGAAAACATGAAAAAATTAGAAAGGCAATAGGTAATGATAGGAGGTGGTAGAATACACAGAAAAAAAAATGGGAAGGGGTACATCTTTTATGTCAGAAAAAATGTGTAATTTTACCTCTAAAAATGTGTAATTTTACCACTTTTCTGTTGTAATGTCGCCCCGTCCCGCCCGTGTGGATCAATCGGACCGCGCACTGGACTCACAATCCAGAAGTCGCCGGTTCGAATCCCGTGGCGGGCGCTCTAAAATTCTTTGTGTAAATATGGGTATTCGGCGCCGTCGCTCCATGCCATACTGAGGTAAATTGAGGTAAAATTACATCATAAAAGAGGTAATATTCAACCTTCCAAAATTACACCTTCCAAATTTACACAATTTTTTACTGTGTAGGTCAAATACTATCACAAACAAACATAAACTAAACAAGATAAATGCAAATTAAAATACTAAAAATGAAACAAGAAACACTTAAAATAAGAAAAGTAAAGTTTTCAGAACAAAAGCTGCCTAAAATGTTTGTGACATATAATTTTATGGAAATTTGGAAATGTATATGTTTTTTTACTTTTAACAGCAACGTTTTGAAAATATTTGGGAAAACATATACAATATATTCGAGAAAAATATTTAATTTAATTAAATTCATTTTACTAATCGAATCGCGATAGCAATTTTTTTTCGTATTTTTTTATTTTCTTCTTTTAACATCAAATTTGTGTTTTGCTACCCCATTTCAGTCAAATTTGTATTTGTTATCACCAGCCATTTCGGTTGCCAAAAATTATAAATCAATTTTGAGTAGTTTATGGCTCATACTTAAGCTTATAATAATAAGACAACAAAAAAATCATTTTTCCTGATTCGATTATCCGAAATGAAATTTTTCTGAGGCCTTTAGATAAACGAGTCTGGACTGTAATCTTAATGTCTAAAGCATTATAAACTGGAAATAGCTCTTGCTTATTTGTTTTGCAACAGAAATAGCAGTATTATGTTAAGGTTTTTCTCAAGATTATTAATTTTAAAACATGTTCTGGGGTAGGCCACGCAAGGTTCATACACTATCTTTGAAAAAAATCAACAGTGTTTACAAAATAAGTTGCGTTGAAAATTATTAAATTATTTTGAATTCCGGGTGACTTTGATTGTAATAGTTTTGTTTTGCATTTGAAAGGTCTTTTGAAGCACTTTAAAATGTGCCTTAGACATCCAGGATTGGTTTAACTTTTTCTCATAGCTTTTGTAAATTACTGTTAAAAATGGATTTTTTTAAAACCTTAATAACTTTTTGCATTAGCTTCCAACACCCATACTCCCATAGGTCAAAAGTTAGGGAATTTCATGGACTATAAGCCTATGGTATTAACTTTTTGGCCAATCGCAGTTTTTCTCATAGTTTTTCGATTTTTCTATAACAAACATTTTACAACGTTAGTTTTTGCCCTGTAGGCTTCCATAGCGGCACTTTTTGGTCTCAATTTTGTCATATTCGGAATCCTCGGAAAATTTCACGTTAGTTTGAAGTATTGGAGTTGTAAATTTCATTGGAAAAAATGCCATTTAGAATGAATTAAAATATTTTTTAACAATTTGTTGGATAGGGGTAAAACAGGTTTTCGCCTACTTGATACAGACAAATTCTCTACGGAATCGGTCTTTTTTCTTCAATTTTAATTTTTGTATTTTTTAATCTGGCTGAAACTTTTTTGATGGCTTTGGTGTGCCCAAAGAAGCCATTTTGCATCATTAGTTTGTCCATATAATTTTCCATACAGCTGTCCATACAAAAATGATGAATGAAAATTCAAAAATCTGTATCTTTCGAAGGAATTTTTTGATCGATTTAGTGCCTTCGGCAAAGTTGTAGGTATGCTTACGGACTACACTGGAAAAAAATGTTACACGGTTAACAATTTTTTGGTGATGCCAACTTTTCAGAAATTTCCAGGTTGTGCAAAAAATCTTTGACCGAGTTATGATTTTTTTAATCAATACTGATTTTTTCAATAAATCGAAATTTTGGTCGCAAAAATTTTTCAACTTAATTTTTCGATGTAAAATCAAATTTGCAATCAAAAAGTACTCTAGTGAAATTTTGATAAAGTGCACCGTTTTCAAGTTATAGTCATTTTTAGGTGACTTTTTTGAAAATAGTCGCAGTTTTTCATTTTTTAAAAATAGTGCACATGTTTGCCCACTTTTGAAAAAAATATTTTTGAAAAGCTGAGAAAATTCTCTATATTTTACTTTTTTGAACTTTGTTGATACGACCCTTAGTTGCTGAGATATTGCCATTGAAAGGTTTAAAAACAGGAAAATTTATGTTTTCTAATTCTCACCCAAACAACCCATTATTTTCTAATGTCGATATCTCAGCAACTAATGGTCCGATTTTCAATGTTAAAATATGAAACATTCGTGAAATTTTCCGATCTTTTCGATTTGAAATCATTTTCATTGAGAAAATCATGACATTTTGAGAATATTAAACTAACTAACTTCATCCATTAACTTTCTACATTTTTCATAACTTTATGAAAACTTCTTCTTGAAATACTTTGAAAACTTCTCTACAAAGGGCAGTATGATTCCATAGCATTCCGTACGTATTGAAATTTGTACTCTTCATTTTGCGGAAAAATCTCACACTTATCAAAGTCCCCGGCAATCAAAGTCACCCTGTTTTACGGAATATAATTTCTTCAAGTTGTGTATTTTTTTTAAATCAGTCAACAATTCAATTAATTCTCACAACTTAATTGACCAATAAAGTTGCTGTTCAGTACAATTATGTTGGAAAAAATCAATCAGATTTAGGATCAGATTAATTTTCAGCAAACTCAGAATTTTACGGGATTTTATTTGTTTAAAAATTCCCGTTTCCTGGGACGTTTAAAACCCCGGAAATTTGACGCTCTACTTTCAACTGTTACTCTTGATTTTTTTTTCATGTGAAATTGAATTTGCAATCGAAAAGCTTATTGTGAAATTTTGATTGAGTGCTCCATTATCGAGATATAGTCTTTTAAGAATGTCATGTTTTTGGAGCATATCTTTTTTTTTTCATTTAAATTTTGTTTTTCAAATATTTGAGCAGAATTCTCTACATTTTTTATTTTTGTTGATCCTATCTTTGATGGCTGAGATGAAAAGAAAATTCATGTTTATTTTTGTTACTCACTTTCAATCAACTTTCAATAGTTTCCAAGATATCGCCGGTTGAAAAGTCGTCGCTGTCGTGCTATCTTGTCGCTCGTGCATTTTGGGCCAAATTGAGTTAAGGACGCATTTTTTTGCAGCTCACCTTTTGACCTTCATAGATCCCCAAAATTCGATCATGAGATATTCACCGTGCTCCGTGCTTTTTTGTCACTTTTCATTTCAAAGAAGTTTTAATCTTGACACAGCCTGAAAATTGATGTAAGTGTGACAATAGGCCAAAGGGATTTTAGGTCAGAACGTGTTTGACACAAGTACGAGCTCGACTACTTTAAACATTTGTAGCTATAACTCTGGAATTCAGCAACCAAATTCAACCAAACATCAGGACCATGCACAGATTGATCAACCACACAAAACGTGTTTGTTATTGTTTACATTGCGTGCTCTCGTTTTTGTTTATTCAAAGTCAAACATTAAAACGCGTTTTTCTCGAAACGTCAAAAAGCGACGTACGACAAGATAGCACGACAGCGTCGATTTGATTCTTTAGGTTGGGAACCGAGTTTAATGAATCGAGGATATCAACTGATGAAAAAAAGTTGCAAAATAATGTTGACTAAGTCGAGTTTATAATTCCTGCTTTTGTTTTCAGCTGTAAACTTTTAACGCTCGTTAGATTCAGCGCATGCTCATGTAATATTTGATGAATCTGCAAGGTATAGTTTTGAGCTACTAGCATGCGTTCGAGCTTATTTTTCCTCCGATTAGTCTAAATATTTAATCAGCACCCTTTTTAGCGCGCGCCAGCTATAAGTTTACTCAGTTTGTGAACATATTTTCCGCGTGCTCAAACTTTCGCAGCATTTACGGGGTTTTCGGACAAGTTTGTTTTCGCTCCCCTCACCCTATCAACTAGTTAGTAGAACTAACTAACGCGTAATGAGGCAGGCAAAGCTTAAGGTTAGAATCTGCTTTTCGGAGTTTTGTGCTTTATTTTTTGTGCCTGCGAGAACCAACTTTGGCCGGGTTGTTCCTGTAGCACAGGAGCTTAGCAGGTCCTGGGGAGCTTCGTTTTTTTTCGCTGCGTTCGTCCTCAGCTGCCAACCAGCATTACCGTGTCATCCAGGGGGTGGGAGCTGGGGTTTGTCCCATCAGCTTTCATTTAATTTAACCCCTTGAGCCGTCGTCGTCGTCGTCATCGTTTCATTATATTGTTGCGCTTTAGTTTTTTTTCCTGTTCTCAACTTCAGTTTTTTTGCTGCGACCAAAAAAAAAGGACGCATTCTGGTGCGCTATTTCTAAATTATGATAAACTTTTTTCTCCTTGCTCTCGTACTCGTCTTGACCAGCGCGACGCCACACCAGCAGCGCGGCAAAATTTGAATAAATTAAGCGTACACGAGAGGTCCTCCACTTAAATGAAATGAAAGGCGAGAGAAGAATTGCGTCTTGTGAAGGCAGAAAAAAAATTATAAAAAAGGAAAAAGCTTGCTGACCCAAGTGATAATTCATTTTCATTATGAAGAACAAAATTGCTGAAAAATGAATGCAAGGTAATGGGTACAAGGAGGGTGGGGGGATCAAGCGAAAGAATTCTTCCATAAGCTTAATTCGTGCTTCTTCTAGGAATACATCCCGCAGGGCAGCCTTTTTTTACTGCAATTTTGGAGCCAATTTCCGTCATCGTTTTTCCACCAGAACCGAGTGTTCACCTGAAGTTATTTTCCCTGTACGCTGTCATTTAAATCGCTTAATTTTGGATTACTTTGGACACCTGAACATTACCAGAGCTCTTTATATCCAAACCTTTTTAAAATTTGATTAATACTTAAATAGCACATTATTTTAGGAATTCAGTACTGATGATCGAAATAGAATAGGGAAAAATAGATAAAAGTGGAACCACTTCGTTTGTATGAGTGTATTGTGCAATGATCGCTAAATTTTCAAGCAATTAGTTTTATTTATTTAGATTGTTATTATGTGTTCAATCATTTAATTTTTCTAAATTGGAAAAAAATCTGAAAAAGAACACTCATTATTTGATACTTGGTATTTGTGGTCTGTTTTTGGAACTGATTTTAAAATTGTCATCTTTTATATGAATCAATAATTTAAATTTGAATAAAACTTCTGAGCAGTTCTCTCAGATTTCGGTCATTCATTTTTTTTGTATTTTTTAATCCGACTGAAACATTTTTGGTGTCTTCGGTATGCCCAAAGAAGCCATTTTGCATAAAAAAATCATAACTCGGTCAAAGATTTTATGCACAACCTGAAAATTTCTGAAAAGTTGGCATCAGATGTCTTCTGAAGACACCAAATCGATCAAAAAATTCCTTTAAAAGATACAGATTTTTGAATATTCATACATCGTTTTTGTATGGACAGCTGCCAAATTTGTAAGGAAAATTATATGGACAAATTAATGAAGGCACCAAAAAAGTTTCAGTCGGATTAAAAAATACAAAAATAAAAATTCTAAAAAAAGACCGATTTCGTAGAGAATTGCTCTTCTATCAGCACGCAGAAAATAAATAAACCCTTTATGCACTATACCAATAATGTGCTGAAACATGCGGAGCAATTTTACTTTAGTGAATATCAAGAACAACGTTTGTACACCTTTTGAAGTATAAAAAAATAATCAGTTAATTGTTTAAAAATTTGAGTGTTCAACTCAAAATAGGCATCCAAACCCCATTTAGAAGAGAATTTTGTTTAAATATAAATATTACTAACAACTTTGATTAAAAGTTGATACTTCTCTTGAATTTCATATAAAACTTATATTATTTTTAATTTGCAAAGTTTATGTTACTCAAATGTCAATATTTTAATTAATAATCAATAGCCTTTGGATCAATTGAACTGATTTTTCGTTGAAACCGTTTTGCTCAAATCCTGTCATCGTAAATTGTTTTATAAACATCTAGGTTCTCTTTAACACTCATGATTTTGAACACTTATTCAGCACTTATTCAGAATTGATTTAGAACAATAATTTTTTTCACATTAAATTTAATAAGATTTTGATAAGATTTTTTTTTGTTTTCGCCTATCCAATCGCGTTTAGAGTTTGAATTTGTTCTCACTTAAATATATTTTAAATTGTTGTATATTTTTCGGGTTGATTTGGTTGAAACTATCAAGGTGAATTTAGGACATTAGGACAATGAAAAAAAAAAACAGTATTAAAAGTTAACTATTTTTTTTAATTATTTCTTGTCACAGAGAGTAATAATTCCACAAGCCGCTTTTTATTTTTCATTTTTTTTAAAATAATTTCAAGGTGACAAAAACTTTTAAATAATTTTAAGGTGAAAAATATTGAAATTTTGAATTAGGAACGGATGCTCAACATGTCAAACATATGATTATTTCCCCTGTGTCCCATTTTTCGACAAATGTACCTATTTTTTTCGATGAAATGCATCATTTTCAAGTTATAGGTATTTAGATTATATGAGAAGAATTTTAGAATTTAAAATAGTACCATTATCAGGAAGAACATTGGGTCTGGGGGGTGAGATTAGGTCATACAAATTTCAGCATTTTTGTATGACCCGATCTCACTCTCAGGCCCAATTTAAGCCCTGATGACGGTAATTTATGTCACAATTTGATTTTTTGTAGACGATAATTAGGCCATTTTGTCAATAGAGAGTGATAGGAAAAGAATGAGTTTTCAAAACTGAATTGAATAGTATATTTTTGGTTTTTTTTGAAAAAGTATTCAAATAGCTAGGAAAATTTTCTTCAATTTTCATGTTTGGACATTGAAAATATGATAAATACCTATAGTTGCTTAGATAGTGTGGTGAAAAAATGACAAACTTTGAACTTTTAATGTGTTTTCCAATCAGTCCTTAATTTTTTAAGTGACATCACCTCGATATGCATGTAATTTTAGTTTCATTTCAAAATAAGGGGTTGATTTTGGAGTTTCGAAAATGTTTTAATAGGAAAGAAAGGTTTATGGATTGGCTATTTGGATCTTTTTCATAAAAAGTCCAGATCTGCACTTTAACGATAAAAATGTAGATTACTTTTACATTGCATGTTTGATTACTTCTATGTGGAGTTTAAGTAGTATTAGGGTTTTGGGTAATTTATTGTTAGTGGAAAGTTCAATGAAAAAATTGCTTATTTTTCAGTGTAGCTATTTTTCAGAATTTTCCTCTTCACCACCTGCAATTTTGCTTAAGGACCACATCGATCAGAGAATTCCTTCCCAAGGCACAGATTCTTGAATTTTTTCTTACCATTTTGAATTAAAAGCAGCCGAAATAGCATTTCCAAATTTGGTCAAAAACATGAAGTGAGATTTTTTTTTATTTGTAAACCTTTTCAAAAATTATGCTTGATTTTAAAATTCCTTAAGTATTTTTGTTGAAAAGATCAGATTATTCCACATGTTTCACTAACAGTCTAATTTTCAAACCCTCATAGAAATATTTTTTAATAAATTTTTGTGGAAATGCTTTTCTTTCCAAAATTAGTTTTAAATGCAAAAAATGAAAAGAATTCAAAAATATATACCCAAAAGTGGCTAAAACTAGATTTTTTTTCATAAAGGTTGTCGAATACTTCTTGATTTAGTTTTGAAAAATGATTTTATGAAACTTTTTTGTAGATTTTCGACATTTTCCAAAAAACACTATTATTTTAATAATTAACATCTCCGGAACCAGATTTTGCACCATTATGTAATATGGCTCAAAAGATGTCCTGTAAACATTTCTTAGATTTCTTAGAGAATTGCTCTTTAGTTTTCTGGTGAGTATTTCCCCTCCAAATGTAACATGTTATTTGAACTAAAGAAAACATAAGTCATTAATAAAAGTTTCTAGTTTTGTCTCATTTTATACTGGGTTGTTTATGTTTCATGTTACCATTTTATGAATTTGAATAATCTTTTTTGATGATATTAATTTTATTTAATTTCTCTCCTAATAATCTGAATCATTTATTGAATTTCTATTATTTTATCTCATAAAATAGGTAGTTTTAAACATAAAACCAATATTTCCCTTTACTGATCCCATTTGATCCGTTCCGTACTTAAGCTTCATTCCTTCAACTATCCAATAGCTCAATGGCTTAAAACCTTCCTTTCATCGTCAGCTGTACTTCTTAGCCAGCTCTCACCCTTTCCTGTTCGGGTACATTTTTTTCTCCCTCGGATGCTCTTTTGATATCCACAGCAGAGCAGCAGTCAGTGGTGTTATTAATTTATTTTATGACACCATTTCCTCCATTATTTTAAGTTCCGCCATTTAACATAACCTCCCACTAAGTGGCAACCAGCAGCCCCATCGGGGCACACACCAGCAGCAGACAAGAAAAAAAGTGCTGAGAAAATCGTCCTTCACGGTTTTCGTTTTTATACGGTTCTTTTAGTAGCAACAAAAAGGTGTAATGCTGCATGATTAAAACTAATTTTCTTTTTTCTAACGGAATCTTCTTAATCATACTGTTAAAAACCATAATTAACACACAAAACATGTTCGAAAGATATTTAGAAATGAAGTTCTAATAATTTCAACAACAAAATAAACTAAATTAGTCACATTTTTTAAAATGAAATACCTTCCCTCAGAAAAAAACTATGCAACAGAATCGCTCAAGTGCACGAATTCGGCAAATAAACAGCGTGCAAATAGCGGAAGCAAATTCTTTAATTCAGCGTTTTCCCCAGCTCGGTGGGCTTCTCTCGTCTCTATTTGATGACAAAGTTTTGCCGAACATTTTGGTGTTGTTTTTGTTGCGATGCTCGCGAAAAGTGAGAAGAAGTTGTCGTCCTGATGTTCCAGGAGTTTTACGCTTCATGCAGCAGTAGCATCACAATCACAATCGGATTTGAGCCAGAAGATTGCCCCCTTAGGAGGTAGATTTGAAGAAAATTTGGGTTATGAATAATTAACGAGAAATTTGAAATAACTTTCTTAACAAACTAGCAAAAGTCTGCAGATATCATGCAAGTCCCAAAAAAGCTGCAGCAACCCTGGAGCAAATTCGCAAACGACGAGAAAACGCAATTGTTCTTGTCGTATTTCACGCTTCAACGCGACCCTTGAGCGCAAGAGACTCGACTTCTTCTACGACTGTAGGAAGGACCTTAGTGCGATGCAACTGGAGACACGCGCAAAGTCAAGAGTTTCTTCCCCAAGAGAGAGCGAGGAAACGACGGCGAACGTTTGCAGAGCGACGATTTTGTTTATTATTTGGTGATAGTCTCGCGTATTGAAATCGCTGTTTGGCTCATGTTTCATCTTAATTGAAATTGGAACCACCACCAGAGTCAGCCTGCTAGTGCAGTGCCAACCTCTGGAAAGTTGAGAGATTGTTTCGTCGGAATGACTTAAGTTGTGCTATTGTTGGGCAAGGAAGATAATGTACTTAGGAACGTGATTTAATTTAGAATTTTCATTTAGTTTGTTGATTTTTTAATTCTGCAACTTTCGTAGGTAACGTATCGTGAGTTGTTAATTACTCTCACTTACACTTTAAGCACTTTAAGCACTTTAAGCACTTGGAGCTAGAGTTGGAGTTGTAGTCTGAGTCGAAGTTTTGTAAAATTTAGCAAAGGTTATGACATTTTTATTATTCTTCAATATTTGTTTGAATGATGTTCAATTAACAAAACTTCATTATTAGAAATTTGAATAAAGAAAATTTGAAATTTTTAAGTCTTGTGCCAAATGGGTACATTGATAGGATTTCAATTTTATTTTTGGAATATTTTCCAACTGTTGAGATTTTTCTCAAGATAATTTTTTTTAACATGTACTTGGTAGGCCACACCAATTCCATGCAATATCTTTGAAAATAAAAATTTCAATAAATAGTGCTTTAAAAATAGTTGCGATGAAAATTCTTGTTTTGAATTCCAGGGTGACTTTGACAAAACTTCATTCATCGCTCAACCAAACCACAATTTGACAGTCATAGTTTTTGCCTTCCTCACCTTACTGAGGAAAGGCTATAAAATCACTAGAAAAATGAACTTCTTAATTCGACTTTGTAGACCCACCTTCACGTATACCTATCGACTCAGAATCATGTTCTGAGCAAATGTCTGTGTGGATGTGTGTAGGTGGGTGGACAAAAAAATTGTCACTCGATTATCTCCAGACTTGATGAACGGATTTTGACTGTATTAGTCTCATTCGATCTGTCTTGGGGTCCCATAGGTCTCTATTTAAAATCAGCAAGTTTAGTTAAGTACTTCAAAAGTTATGCTAAAAAAACGATTTTGGCGTATGTCCGGAAGATTGTAAAAAGGGTGGTTTTTGCAAGAAACCCTATCATGTTATACATTTTCAGAAAGGTATTTAAAAGACCTTTCCAATGAGCCCAAAACATTGAAGATCTGACAACCCCATCAAAAGTTATTAGCACTTAAGTGTTATTTATACACTTTTTGGAGGCCGGATCTCAGATATTGTGATAAAAATATTGTCTGAATCTTCCATGTGAACTATCGTTGGATAGGTTTTTTTTATCAGACCTTGCCGATGAGCCAGAAAAATTGAAGGTCTGCGAACCCTATCAAAAAAAATGAGTAATAAAGTTGATTTGTTAAACACGTTAAGGGAATGTTGCTATTTTTACTGAGTGTATTGACTTTATGAATGTGAGGAAGGCACCAACCACCTAAAGGTGGATTAAGTAACGTTTTTTTTGTTAAAATTAGATTTGACTTCCACGTCAAATTTACCATCGCTTAGGTTGGTAAGATAGTTTTTAAGAAGAAAAATCTATGTTTATATTTAGTTAACCAAGTTTATAAGCTTTGTAACAAAACGCATATACATTTTAGGTATTTTGTTTTAAAGTCACAATTTTGCCGGAAATTCGTTAGAACTAGTTTTGTTTATAATATAACCGATTCATATTGCATTTTAAACTGAATTCGAAACACGAACCAATTTTTTCACATTTTATATAAAAAATTGTTCTACTTAAAATGCCTATACATTTGAAGATTTTTTTTACTTTTATTTTATAAAATCATGGCAGTTATTATTTACAAACTTATTTTACCTTCTCTTAATAGAAAATTGTCCAAAGAATCTGAAAATGCATTCCGTTTTCCGATTGGAAATCATGTTCATTGAGAAAATCATTGGACTTTGAACACTTCTCTACCATAGTCAGTATGATTCCATAGCATTCTTTACGTATTTAATTTGCACTCTTCATTTTGCGGAAAAAAAATCAAACGTATTAAATTGGGGTAGCTACTAAGGTGGCTATCGAAGTCACCTCGTTTTACGGTACGTTAATATTCAAATATCTGACCTGATCGGTTTGTTAGACGAAATTTGTTTTTGCTGACACAAATATTCAACATTACGCCCATATTAATGTAAGTTTTGATCTTAAAAAAATATGTTTTTTTTTTCTAATAGATCATAAAATTTTATTAATGATTAATTTTTCAACAATTAACACTCAAACGTTCGGATAGTCATTTGACCCCTATTTTTTTTAAAATCTCATAACTTTTGATAGAATTGACCAATTTGGATGCTTCCGGTTGCAAAAGATCCAGATTTGTCTATATTTTTAACTGTCAGATGGGGGACAAATATGGTCAATATTCTCCGGAGATATTCCGGATTCCGTTGGGGTACCTCGGCCCTCCTATATGGGTATTTGGTCAATATAACAACAACTTTTCGACAGAACAATGTCAGGAATGATACAAAACATCAAGGAATCATCCTAATACATCATCCTGCATAGATACAGTATGTAAAAAAAGTATTTACACCCCTTGGGCACTATGCACATTTTGTGATGAAACATATAAAAAATTTAAAGTTTGACAGGAACCTAGTACTACGTTTTGTTCAGAAACTCATGCCAAACATTTTACTACAAAGCTCATGAAAGATGATTTCTATAAAAGTTATATAACAAATACTATTACGAAAATAAAAAGGTGCAAAAAAAGTATGTACACCTTTCGAAAAATTAACATAAATAATGTTATTTGTTGACAAATCACCATAAATCAAGTCTCCCAACTCCAAATAGGCATCCTTGACTGATTAAAAGAAGAATTTGGATTGAATATAAAGTTTACTAACTACTTAGTATAAAAGTTTATATAACTCTGGAAATTCTATATAAAACTTATCTAAACCTAATTTTGCAAACTTTTAATTCAACTAAATGTCAATATATTACAATATAATTGCTAAATAAACATTTTGGAGTGGGATAACACCGTTTTGGGGGTATTTGTATCGATAGAATAGATTTTTCGTTGAAATTTCGTACCAACCCGGAATTACGTCGTCGGAAAATCCGCCGGCATCTGAACCGGTCCACAATTCACAAGTCAACCTATGAGGCATCAGAAAGGGCATAAAATTTCAGATCTTTTGATACCCAAACATCTAGGTTTTCTTTAAAACCTACGTTTTTAAATACCTAAGCAAAAACGTTGTTATGGTTTCGTTTGAGCAACCTGCCAAAAATGTATGGAATTTCGTAATTTTTGTTCTCGTGGATCAAACTTACTTTTTGCCCAGGTATTTAAAAACGTAGGTTTTAAAGAAAACCTAGATGTTTGGGTATCAAAAGATCTGAAATTTTATGCCCTTTCTGATGCCTCATAGGTTGACTTGTGAATTGTGGACCGGTTCAGATGCCGGCGGATTTTCCGACGACGTAATTCCGGGTTGGTACGAAATTTCAACGAAAAATCTATTCTATCGATACAAATACCCCCAAAACGGTGTTATACCCACTCCAAAATGTTTATTTAGCAATTATATGGTAATATATTGACATTTAGTTGAATTAAAAGTTTGCAAAATTAAGTTTAGATAAGTTTTATATAGAATTTCCAGAGTTATATAAACTTTTATACTATGTAGTTAGTAAACTTTATATTCAATCCAAATTCTTTTTTTAATCAGTCAAGGATGCCTATTTGGAGTTGGGAGACTGGATTTATGGTGATTTGTCAACAAATAACATTATTTATGTTAATTTTTCGAAAGGTGTACATACTTTTTTTGCACCTTTTTTATTTTCGTAATAGTATTTGTTATATAACTTTTTATAGAAATCATCTTTTCATGAGCTTTTTATAGTAAAATGTTTGGCATGAGTTTCTGAACAAAACGTAGTACTAGGTTCCTGTCAAACTTTAAATTTTTTACATGTTTTATCACAAAATGTGCATAGTGCCCAAGGGGTGTAAATACTTTTTTACATACTGTACATGTCATGGTCAAGACCTCCGGGCACCGGAACAGGTTCCAACCGGAAACGGTTCACTGAGCTGATGTCGATTGGTGCCCATTTGGAAGCAGCTCCGGTGCCCCATAGGATTTAACCACGTCAATTTTTTTGCAGGATGATGTATTAGGATGATGCCTTGATGTTTTGCATCATTTCCGGCATTGTTCTGTGAAAAAGTTTTTGTTATATTGACCAAAAACTCCTATAGGGGAGCCGAGGTATCCCAACGAAATCCGGAATATCTCCGGTAAAAATTGACCATATTTGTCCCCCATCTGACAGTTAAAAATATAGACAAATCTGGATCTTTTGCAACCAGAAGCATCCAAATTGGTCAATTCTATCAAAAGTTATGCTATTTTTTTTAAGAAAAAAATAGGGGTCAAATGACTACCCGAGCGTTTGAGTGTTAATAATGGACCATTAGTTGCTAAGATATCGGCATTAGAAAATTGTAGAATGTTTGGATAAACTTATAAAACTTAAATTTGCTTGTTACTTTTTTTTCATTTGCTTTTTTTTGCAATTTTTTTTTGTAAATTTTCTTAACCATTGGGAAACAATCTTTGCAGAAATAGATTATCAAGGACACTCTATTAAAAAAGCTCAAAACTGGATTTTTTTTTCAGTCAAAATTTTTTTTAGAGGCTTTATCAAATAAAATGACCCGATTATTTGATTTTTCAAAGAACACATATTTTTGCAAACAATCATAAATCGTGGCAAATTTTTTGAACATTTTCATCTTTTCATGTCCCGCCCGTGTGGATCAATCGGACCGCGCACTGGACTCCAATCCAGAGGTCGAAGGTTCGAATCCCGCGGCGGGCGCTCTAAAATTCTTTGTGTAAATATGGGTATTCGGCGCCGTCGCTCCGTGCCATACTTTCATACACTTAGGAGCCCAGGGCGGCGAAGTCCTTGTAGATAAAAAGGAAGACACTAGTGGTTGGTACTAGCAATGGTGGCCGACAGCTATAAAGTCAACTTCGTTTCATCTTTTCATACTTTGCTATGGCCTAAAAGTTGCGGTTTTTAAGTTCCGGAAAACATAAAAAAATAGAATAAGAAAAATGAAAAATGGGCTATTTTTTCCGTGTGACATTTTTTCTGAATAGTCCTTATTAATACCTAAACTTTGCTGAAGACACCGAATCGATCAGATAATTCCTTCAAAATTTACAGATTTGCGATTTGCACCAAAATTTTATGGAGCCTTGCATGTGTGAAAAAATGACATAGAATAATTTCTTTGGTTATTGGGAAAGCCCCCATAATGTTTGAGCCAAGTCAAAAAATACAAAAAAAAAAATCGTAATCGGCCGAGTTCGTAGAGAATGCCACTTTTTTATGCATTTCCAATTTGATCGGATTTTTGCATTGCTGTGAAAACGATGAAAAAAAAAATAATAATTTCTTCGTATTATTGGCTCCAATTATGTTATTCCACTATGATTACTCAATGATGTCCTATTATTATAGTCAACAATGTTAAATATAATTGTACAAAATCCGGCTGAACAAAAAAAAAAAAAAAAAAGGTTGATGTACAAGAACAGAAACATAAATGAATTTCCCGAATTCATTAGTTCATGTACCACAAATTTCTGTTGAAAAAATAAGACAAAACTATTTCAGCGTGCATGCAACAAGAGGGAACGACTTTCCAGTTTGTTTTTAGGGTGAATTTCCCCCTCCCTTCGTGGCATGCTAAGGGCATGCGCACACAGCGTTGTTTAAAAAAAGAGGGTGCGAGTGAACTGTCGTTGTCTTCCTTTGTTATGTTGCAGTGGAGGGGGTGCAACATACACGCTGCAGTTTGTTTTTAACTTGAGGGGTGGAATAATTAATGATATTCATTTGCATGCGGGTCCTTTTGAACGGACGATATTTTGTTCATGTTGCAATAAATTTGTATCATGATTCAATGCAAATGTGTGAATTCATTCTGATGTGCAAACTGTATGTTTTGTTTATTGCTCGAATTCAATTGAAGCTGTAATTTTACAAAGAAGGCCAAGACATAAAATAACGAACGAAGTTGACTTTATAGCTGTAGGCCAATATTGCTAGAACCAACAACTAGTGTCTTCCTTCTGTTTACAAGGACTTCGCCACCCACTGAGAATTTTAGGGCGCTCGCTGCGGGATTCGAACCAGCGACCTCTGGATTGTTAGTCCAGAGCGCGGTCCGATTGAACCACACGAATGGGACTAATAAAGTATGATCAAAACTTGACTTTCGCAATGAAAAAATCTAAGCAACCTTAAAATCTATTCGATACAGGTGCTGAAAAGTTGAACTTTTCAGCACTCAAATGGAAACTATTTACTTTACCTGTCATTCTCTAATGACGAAACGGCATACTCTTACATTGCCAAAATTGACAGTCTCGACAACTACTTTTCAGCAGCCAACCTTCCTCTATGGGCTAGTAAGTGGCCAAAAATAGAAAATGTTACATTTTTGAATATTTTTTTTCATTTATGTTAGTTGATAGTAAACATTTCAACTAAGAAAAATTTCAAATTTCAAAGCTGTAGGTGCAAAAGTTTCCGAGATACACGATATCAAAGTCAAAAATGAATGTGGAAAGGTTCATTTTTCCATCAAATATCTGTAACTTTCATTATTTGTCATATAATTAAAAATTATTAACTTCTTTAATCCAGTATTTAAAAGTCTCGCACTGTTGATCCCCGCTAAATTTTTCATCTTACCGATGAAACCAATGAAAATACAGCTAGGGTGTTTTCCGGAATTTCATAAAATGTTGCACTCAACTAGTTGCAAAGCTCGATGTTTCAGCACTCGTCGTAATTATTCAATTCGGTAAACCTCGTAGGATAACTGTACGACGCTGAATGAATCTTCTGTTGCAACTACTATAACGTTATAATTTCATTCTTAGTCTAATCTGCTCTTCTTTGTCTTTCTTTTGAAATGTATTTCCATGATTTTTATTAATTTTAGCATGCATTTAGCAGTAACATAATGGTGATTATGGCTTAAGATTTTATCGCAAGTGTGACAAAGTGTGACAAAGGGGAGAGGGGAGGGGGGGTATGTGAGACTGTGACGTCAAGCTAGACGCTTTAATACTTAAAATTCATTCTTAAAAAGGTAAATCTTTCCCAGTTCCTGAGGGGAACACCCTTGAAGAGTATCGGGGCCGGCATTTACAAAGCGGATTCAGTGGCAGTTTTTCACTCAACTAATGTTAACATGTTTAGGTTAATGTTAAAATTCCATAGGTCGCCTCCCTAAGGTGTCGTGATAAGGTCCAGTTTGTGACAATACACTACCTTCGTTTTACTAAGCAATCGAATCCAGAAGAGAAACGATCATCAGTTGTGTTGGTCCGAGCCGGGATTTGAACCCCGATCTACCGCTTACTAGGCGGGAGCGTTACCACTAGGCTACGTGGCTCGGTTCTTAAAGTATAGATAAAAAAGTTTAATGTTTGACAAACTTTAGTCATATATCAAACACGATTCTAGGTTTTAAGAATCAGAGTTTTGGATAATATATTTAATATGCTTAAAAAACTGTGATGGTGATAGCGATTTCTGTCACAACAACATTGAAAAAAATAAAAAAATCCAAACGCAACTGGTAAAAATTAAAAACTATGTCGATTGAATTCCGAATTAAAGAAAAATAATCCTTTTTATGAATCATGCTAAAATTGTAAAAAAAGACAAAACGTGACGTACTTTTCGAAGGGTGGTCAGAGCCAGCGTGACAAAGTGTGACATAGGGGGGAGGGGGAGTTAATTTTGGCCGATTCTAGCGTGACACACTTTATGGATGACGCCCAAGCTTTTCTCCGCTGTTATGATGTTTACAATTTTGATTGAATATGCTTTATTTTTCACTTCTCTCATTTCCAATCAGCTTGAAAATGAACTTACTACACCACATTTTCCCATGCAACAACCACCTGTTGCATTCATTCCCTTTCCAAAAGTGGTGGGGAGAGTCGTTCTGACTAGTTTTAGTTAACCGTATCACCCAATGAACTCCTTCTCTTCACTCAGTTCCAATTCAGCGTGCACTTGCTCTCCTCTCACCTAACCGCAACAGTTACGCTCTCGTTCTCCCTCTCCTTTCAAGTTTTCCTCACTAGCTGGAAAATCTGCTCCACTCTCATCGTCCTTTCGGGTTGAAAAGAAAAACTCTTCCCGAGAGAGAGGGTGACAGTGCGAAATTCGCGTCCGCACGAATCTGGCCCCACCGCCGGGAGTCGGGATTCAGTTTCAATTTGTCACTTGGTCGGGTAAAATACCGGACCGGGGCCGGTATTGTCGTCGGTCGGGCCAAATTTTCGAATGCGTTTTTCCGCGTCGCGTGACGAATTTCCCGAACCCTCCCACCACCCTTCTCGTCGCTGCAAGGTGTGTGCGTGAGTGCGAATTTTGGGGAAAAGGAGGTGTTTTCCCGAATAGATGCGGGGGAAAAACAGCTGATTTCGTAACAGTTACCTGGGGGAACGGCACGGATTTCCGCGCAAAAGGTCGCGGACAGTTTGCAAAACAATAAAAAATCCACTTGTAAGGATTCGAAGGGGATTTGCGTTCGTCCTCCCCTCCCTGCCACAGGATTAGCTTCGTGGATGACGGCGAAAAGCTGCTGAAGTGGGTGGTGGTCAGAGTTATAAGATAAGAAAAGAGACAAGGACGAATAATCGCATCAAATTAAATCTGATTAATTGAAGCAAACTGTTTTGCCGCTGCTGCACCAGTTCAGAAAGTGGGTCGTCGAGGGGATTTTCCCTCGTGGGAACAAACGAAACGAAGATTGCGAAAATAAAATCGAGTGAAAAGTGCAGCCAGAACTGAGGGGGAACAGCTAGTAGTTTTCCACTTTTCCCGAGGAAGGATTAATTAGACTCGTTCTAGCAGCGACTAATCTGAGAAAATAAGAACTTTGCAAACATCAAAACCTAACCTCAAAAAAGTCTACAAAATTGGTGTGACAAAGTCTCGCCAAAAAGAAAGCAATTTTTTTGTGTCAGTGTCGTGAAAAATTATGATGGTCGTCGTCGTCGTGTGAATAAATTTCGTCGAAGGTTCGACCCTCGGTGGCCGGAAATGAAATTTAAGTGAAACGAGCTCGTTTTATTCCATTCTTCTGTTGTGACGAAGCAGAGGAAAAATCGTCGCATCTCAAAACGAAGAAAAGTGGAAAAATCGCCGAAAGGAAATCATCTGATTCACGAGAGAGAGGAAAAATTAACCGGAAATCCGGCCCTAAAGTGTGTGTGATTTAGTGGAAAATTAAATTTGAGGTCACTCAGTCATTGTCAGTGTGGCGTTGACGTGAAATTTCTCCCTGCGTGAAAAGAAGGAGTGCTGCTGCTGCTGCTGCTGCCGTGGGAGGAAAACAAGGTTAATAAAATTTATTTACATAATTCATTAACGACTAATGCATATTTGATGAGACGAGCCCCCCCACCACCGCCCTGTGTGATATAGACTGATTAAGTTTGCAACTTTCGGCGTTATGTTAGGTTGAGGTTAAACTTTCATGAGGTCAAATTGGCGTGAGGTGAAAGTTGGGCTAAAAATACGACTGTAATTACAGTGAAGCCTTGAGGTTCACATGCTTTCGCACGTGAGATTCACTGTAAAAAAAAAACATTTGTAAGTAATTTCAGGCATTTCTGATAAAAATAAGTGAATTTACACGTCTTTAAAGGTAAAATTACATATTTTCTCTTTAACAAAATGTTTACACATTCTTCAATGTAACATTACCATTTTTTTAAGTGTGCTTATATCGGGAGAGTTAATTATTAAAACGCAGTCGAGCTTCTGAGAAAGCAAAAATAAGTTGGCGCGAAAATAAACTGGAAACCAATTTGGCGTGTGCGTTATTGGAAGGGGCTCTCGAATCTGTGTGGGTTCTGGTGTGCGCTAATTGGGGTTAATTAAAAGGGTACACTTCGCGAGAAGGATGGTTGCTGGTGGTACTAATTGATAGGTGAATGAATGGTGTTGTTTGCATTAATAAAAATTGATGCTCGAATGGCAATGGCATATTTGTTCAATCATTCGAGGTGTAATTTAATTTGGAATGCTGTGGAAAAACATAATTTAGCGTGTTTTTTATCGTAGATAGGGGGTTTTCAAATTTTAAACACTTTAATGGTACTGAATATTGGTTTAATTTGAAATGCTGAACAAGTTGGTATACACATTGTTTTGTAGTTAGATAGAAACATGTATCGATTATTTTTTTACGCTAAAAAAAAAAGGCAATTTTCACGGGGACCACTTTCAAAAAAACACCAAATTTTACGGAGCGTGTAAAATGATTAAATAACCTATAAAGTATAATGTTAAACAACCGTTAAGATTGTATTATACTAATTATATATCAAGAGTCCAAATCTGCAGTTTTCATGGGGACCATCAAATCAAATGATTTGTGGAAATTTTACGAGAAAAAAAATTAAATGATCCAAAAGGGCTGATTTTGAAGACTAAAACAATATTTTTAAGCAAAACTATTTTTATCAGGAATAAACCGAGTTTGAAACATCAATTTTCTTCTAGAATCCTATCATAAAAAAAATTGAAGGTAGACAAATTGTTATTCCAAGGAATTGACCTAGTTTATGAAACACTTTTATTAGTTTTCAAAAAATGATTTTTCACAAAAATATGACAAAAAGAACTTTTACAAGGAAACTTCACTAAAATTCAAAATGTTTTTAAACGAACACAATCGTGCTATACGTGACAAGAAGTGCAAGGAAATGCATTTGGGTAATTCTCCGCCAACTCACACAGCAGTTGCCCCGACCCCTCTTTGATTTGCGTGAAACTTTGTCCTAAGGGGTAACTTTTGTCCCTGATCACGAATCCGAGGTCCTTTTTTTTTTTGATATCTCGTGACGGAGGGGCGGTACGACCCCTTCCATTTTTGAACATGCGAAAAAAGAGGTGTTTTTCAACAATTTGCAGCCTGAAACGGTGATGAGATAGAAATTTGGTGTCAAAGGGACTTTTATGTAAAATTAGACGCCCGATTTGATGGCGTACTCAGAATTTCGAAAAAACGTATTTTTCATCGAAAAAAACACTAAAAAAGTTTCAAAAATTCTCCCATTTTCCGTTACTCGACTGTTAAAAATTTTGGAACATGTCATTTTATGGGAAATTTAATGTTCTTTTCGAATCTACATTGACCCAGAAGGGTGATTTTTTCATTTAGAACAAAATTTTTCATTTTAAAATTTCGTGTTTTTTCTAACTTTGCAGGGTTATTTTTTAGAGTGTAATAATGTTCTCCAAAGTTGTAGAGCAGACAATTACAAAAATTTGATATATAAGGGGTTTGCTTGTAAACATCACGAGTTATCGCGATTTTACGACCCCCCCTAGCCCGAAAAATCAGGAAAATTTTTTTTTTCAAAAACTTCAAAATTTCACTGGAAATTTAAGTGCAATCAGCTGAAATAAATATAAAATGCATTCCTCTGCAATTAGAATCATTTTTATCATGTTTGGGTTGATTTAAAAATATTCAGAATTTTTGAAAATTTTCGATGTTTATTATTGCAAAAAGTTTTTTTTTCGCTTAAATTTTTGTTTTCGTCAAATCTTACATTTTTTGAAAACTAATGATTGCAAAACAACTGAACTAGTGTAAAATGTATTTTAAAACACTGTTTGCATCCAAATATTGAAACTATGGCTTGTTATTTAAGTTTTTATATTTTTTCTATTTTTTTTGGAATATTATCCAAATGGTAAGGGTTTTCTCAACATACTGCGGTATGTTTTTTCAATATTGTTAAAAAATAGTTACGGTAAAAATTTTCAATTAGAATTCCGGGGTGATTTTGATAGTCATTGTTTTTCTTGTTCAAATCAGATTTATCATCACTAAGGTTGCTGATATTGTTTTGAAGATAAATAAAGATAAAATTTTTTTAAAAGTAAATTTTTGGTAAAAAGTTTGAATTTTGACTAAAATTCGTTAAAACTTGTTTTGTTAATCAAATTATCGATTTCTATTGCATTTTAAATTCAATTTGAGACACGAATCAAAAGTTTTTATACATTTTATATGAATTTTTTCTACTGAAAATTCCTCTAAATTTTGAGATTTTTTGTAATTTTGTTCCAAATACATAATATTTTTGTCTGTATACTAATTTTACCTTCTCCTAGTGGAAAATTATCCAAAGAATTCGAAAATGCATTCCTTGTTCCGATTCAAAATCAGGTTCATTGAGAAAATCGTGACACTTTCTTAATTATAGTTAACTAACTTATTAAACTTTTCAAATTTTTTTGCAAAGTTTTTCTTGAGGTACTTTGAACACTTCTCTTCCACGGTCAGTATGATGCCATACCATTCCGTACTTATTTAATTTGTACACTCAACCCCCGGTGGTTGGTCACTTTTTCGTTTGACGCTTTTTTAGTTTGTACCCCGTTGGTTGGTCAAAGTCAAACTAAAAAGTGACGAACTATCACTTTTTACACGGCGCTCACGCACACTATCAAAACAAACGTTTAATAGTGTGTGTGAACTCCGTGTAAAAGGGGTGTCAAACTAAAAAGTGACCCCGTTCGTTTGACAATAGTTGGTGTCAAACCACCGGGGTTTGAGTGTACTCTTCTTTTTTCGGAAAATCTCAAACCTATCAAAATTATCCCGTTTAACGGTACCAAAGTTTCATCGAAAATTTTCTTTAAAATATCAACTGTAAAATTGATCATTTCTGTTGAAAGTGTAGACTCTACTAAGAGATTAAACGCAACATAGAATAATTAGAAGCAAAACTAAATAATTAAAACGGATCTGTAACACTGCCTACAGATTTTATATTAAAAAATATTTGCAGGATAGTCAAAGATTGATTACACTTGTATTTTATTTTAATTTTAAAAAGTTTTCATTTTTTTAGTATAGCATACCATAGTCAATCCCGGGAAATCTCGGTACAGAATTCTCGGGAATTGTCAAAAATTCTCGTATCGTAAGTTTGTTTTATTTTTGTTTCGGTTTTGCTGGATTCAAAAAAACAAAATATACACTTTTTAATTTCATTGTAATTGTGAAAATTAAGAACAATTGAATTAAAATGCACTCAAAAGTATTTTAATGTTTTTGTTCAGAGCATTAAGACTTTTGTTACAATGTTATTAACATGTTTTAAATTTTACCGAAAAAAGTAAACTGTAAAAAGCATCTTGTATTTTTACGGGATCATTTCCTAGCGCTTTGCGATGTTCTACAACTTTGTCCCCGGATCAAAACCTATAAGAAACTTAAGAATAGAAAAATTTGTTAGGGTTTTGGGATTTTTTTTTTTCTAAAAAGATGTAAAAAGTTATAACTCTCCATTGTCATAGTACATTGATAGTACTAAGGTTAATGCATTCAAAATTAAACACTTTTGTCTTTTTCATATACCCGTGAACCACGCTAATCTTCAATCACTAAAAACATTGAATAATTTATTTGTAGAATTTATTTATCATATTCCAAACATCCCGATACTGGGAAATTAGACATTAACTATTTTTTCACAGAAATCTAATAACAAGCTCATTTAGATCGTCAGATAAGGTTTCTTTCGATTATTTGAAGGTCTTAGTCGCTTAGTAGAATTTTCTAAACTAAGTGATTGTAGATAGGTAAAAAAAAAGCAAAGCAATCCACTTTAACGATCCCCGGGACTTTTAAAAATATCACATTTCGTCAAGTTTTAACACTATTTCTTGATGAATCGCCTGTATGTTTTATGAAATTTGAAGGCTGACATTTCTGCAATGGCATTTTCTTGGTAAAAAAACAGATAAAGATAAAAATTTGAAATGAAACCAGCAATCACTGCTCTTTATCACGATTTCATTATTATTTCAACACGAGAAGAATGAAAAAAAAAAAATCACTGACTGCGTCCAAACAATAAATTCGTTCCACACCGTGAACCAGCCAGAAACACAACATTAGGTATCATCACACACAAATTAGTCCGTCTGACACGTGGCGTCTGTGTGTACGGCTCACGTCACAAGCTCCAAGCACCCCCTTAACAGTCGGAGTCGAAGTCGATTATCACCGGAAGCCACGCAGGAAACGCCATTCTCCCCATCCCCCACCCCTTCCACTCCCTTCTGGTAGACATTTTTTCCGGCTAAGCGAGAATCATTCAAGTGCCCTCACGGAATTCCAACCGAATGAGCCTTCGTCAGGATCGCTACAAGTTGGTGAAGGGAAGGATAAAAATGGGGTCCCAGGAATGGGGGTTTGGGAAGCGAATAAAAAACCACACCCCGCAATTACCCTTTAGTACGTAACTTTTTCCTCCCCACCCGCGTGCTCTGCGGTAGCTTGCTATTTTTGGTTTCTCTAGATATGTATATGGAAATGTCTGCTGAATGAAGGAAAAACCTCAAAATGTGGTTGGTCGTGTGTGTGCGTGAAAAGTGAAAGCTCATCCCCGAGGAAGAGGAAAAATATTCAATCGTGCGTAATATGACGCTTTATGAGCTGAGTCCCTTTTTCCTCCAAGTTTTCCGTCCCTATTCCTAAACCATGTCAGAGATCAACACGATAATTCGACTTGCTTATTCACTTGGGCGGGACAGCTCAGACTTGCAATTTTTGAAAGTAAAATTCGTTAGGGATTTTTGGGCTGGATTTAACACGAACTCTTCTAAAGAAATATTTTTCAAATTCAGTAGAAAAATAAACTTTTGGTGAGGTGATTTTCTTTCACAAACGCGTTCACCACGAGAAAAAAGAAGAAATTTGAAAAGTGAAGTTGGTACACACACTCGCAACCATACTCACTCAAACACAAGGTAAAAGCCTTACAATAAGGCAGGTGAAATTATGGGTAATTTGAATAATATTAGCACGATCCGGAGTTTTGCTCGTTTCAATCCACTCACACAAACGAAAGCACAATACACACACATATGGGTTCGCGTCGTCATCATCGGGGTAACATCCGGTTCATGACCTCCCGGTTCAATGGTTTTCGACTTGTGGATCAACTCACGCACGCACACACACACCCGCTAACATATCCGGTGCCACGCCTGGAAGGTATACTCGCCGCACAACACCATCGCGCGCACTGCAAAAGATTGCCGAATGATACAGTTCCGGAAATGGGTTGTACACAAACGATTTGAAAATCAATCGGATGGCGTACCTTATCGCAACCGGCCGGGCTGGTCGACCCGGCGGAGTTTATATAGGCAGGAAAGCCGGATGGAACCGATACCGGAACGGGAAGCGATATGGGTTATGTAAATTGATAATGATGCCCGCGCACCGCGTTGCGTTGAGTGGTTTCGTACAGGTGAAGCTTGGAAGCTTGATGGTATTTTGATAATTCTTGTTTTTTATCGGTGGGTCGAACTCTGTCAGCTATCTAGAAATCGGAAAGAGTTGTAACGATTCCACTCAAATTAATGAAAGTTTGTCCAGGAGAGTAATGTTGGTCGATGATCACGAATTCAAGGTCCACTTTTTGAAACCTTTTGACATGACCGAGGTGTGGTAAACAGCTATAATAAAAAGAAGACAGTCAAAAACTCTGGAAAAATCTTTCTCAAAGCGATGAAAAAAGTGCTTACGTTATTGGTTTTGAGCACGTTGGAGCATTAGGGTGGAATCGAAAATTGATGTTTTCAGCAACACATTTGTTGGGTCCCTTTTAAAGTCCAAAACTACCTCCCAAAATTTGGGAGCGATTGGTTAAACCCACGATTGGCGCAAAGCAAATGGAAATTACTATGGGGAACTTGCATTTTCACATTTTTGAACTTACAAAATTCATGTTTTATTCTTTTATGAAACTAATAACGTAGAAGTAAAGCTCTGAATGTCCTAAACAACTCTCCCGAAGACAGTATGATGCTAAAGTGCGTCACTTCTAGACCTTTCATTACCAAAGTTGAATTCTCAAAATTTTATTTCCAGATATTTTTTTTTCATATATTCTAAGGACGGATTCTCAACGGAAAACCGAGCATACTTGAACTACATGGCAGGGGATATCAGCTTAGAAGAAGGTTGAGAATCGATGTTCTCGGGGATCTAAAAAGGCGCTCTAGTTTAGGCCGGTGCAAAACTGATACCAGAGGTATAAATTTTCGAAATAAATTTGATTTTTGAAAAATAATATATTTACATTCAAAGTTTCAAAAATATTTTTAAATTCAAAATCAAATTTGCAATCCAGAATGGCTTGACTAATTTTTTTGATAATGTGCACCGTATCAAGTTGTAAGCAATTTGAAGTGTTATTTTGTCGAAAAATGTTCAGTTTTATGTTTTTTTTTTAACTTTATGAAATAACAGAACCTCAGCAAAGCATATTGTCGAAAAGGTGAGGTAACAGCTTACAGTTTTTATCTTTGTTGATCAGACTGCTGGTTGTTGAGATACAGGCCACTTAAAGCATAAATATTTGTGGAAAATGAGTTTTCTGCAGTGTCATCCTATGAGCCCTCAGTTTTCTCAATTGCTCGATTTTCAATGTTAAAAAATGAAACTTTTTTAAAATTTTCTAATCTTTTTTAAATATTTTAAGTTTCAAATGTAGATTAACTTTTTAAAAGGGCTGAAATGACTTATTTTGGATATTTTGAGTTTTCATTTTTTAGATTGCAAAACTGAACCAATAGTTCCACGATATCGCTAGTTAAAAAATGAAGGCTAGCTAAATGACACCGAAAAACCTCAATTTATGTTAACAAATTTTATTTTTTAGAAACTTAGCAACCTGCAATTCGATTAATATGTCAAAAAGTGGCAGTGCGTGGCCGAATGGTTACGCTGTCCGCTTTGTAAGCGGATGATTCTGGGTTCGATTCCCATCTGCTCCAACCTTCCATCGGATGAGGAAGTAAAATGTCGGTCCCGGCCTTGGTTGTTAGGCCGTTAAGTCATTCCAGGTTTAGGAGTCGTCTCCATGCCATAAGTACAAACAACACACCAAACCAAGCCTACTCCGGTGGAATCGCTGGCGGTGGTTGGACTCGCAATCCAAAGGTCGTCAGTTCAAACACTGGAGTGGAAGGTTCCTTGGAGTAGAAAGAGGATTGGGTGCTCTCCCCATTCAAAGCCTTCGAACTCCTAGGTTCGAGCACAAACTTGCAATAGAGACCACAAAAGACCCGGGGGTCGTTAATGTGGATGGTTTGATTTTTTTTTGATTTTTTATCAAAAAGAGGATTTTTTTTACTCTATCGATTTTTTGCTTGGGTGCTATTTCTTCATGAAAAATTTAGAAAGTGCAAAAAACTAAAAACAAATCCTTAAATTTCACCTATAAATGCCCGTTATTTGAACTGCAGTGCATTATAGAAGAAATTGTGATTTTTAATTGCAAAATTTGGTTGTGCATTACAATAAAGTTTTTGATTGACAATATTTTAGATTTTTAGACACAATTTTTCACGTTCCAGATTTTTCAATATGTTATACTCTAGTGCAGCGGTTTTCAACCTTTTCTTGGCTATGTAACCCTTTTCGGTTTTAATTTGATTCAATATTCTGTTACCGTAAACTGGGGTGACATTAAGATAATTAAAATTAAAATATTGCTAAAACGGTAAGGCTTGTTCTAGAGTTGATTGAAAAAATGTTTTAGAGTATTTTTTTTTCGAATTAGTTTTGTTCCAATGGGGCTTTATAGAAGTTTGCGTTAAAATCTGCTATTGAAAAAAAAACCGGGTTGACATTGTTGCCACTCTGCTTGTTACAAAATTTCAGATTGAAAATGTGCAAATTTAGTAAGAATGCGTTTAAGTTTTCATTTGAAAATTCTCAATTAAATCATTGTTTTTGTTTGATAAAAATCATAAAAAATCTGTTTTATTGCATTCAAAATCAATTTTGAAGTAAGATTATATATTATTCGAATTTTCGTTGTGGGGGTGACATTGAGTCTGGGTGGTGAGATTGGATCAAAGTTATTTTTAACGGATTTTACCTTCTTCTCAATGAAACTGAATTCTGTTAAAAGGGTTGTGTATGGGGCATCATAAGATGACTTAGCTGAAAAAATCTCTTTTCTAGAACAAATCCTGTCATTTTGGCAGCTGTATAAAGGTGAAGTACGTTGTTGGCCAAAAATAACTTCTCGAAAATTCAACTTTTTAATATTTTTGTTGGAATTTTCTCGAAAATTGAAAATTTCTACTTCAAACAATGTAGCATGTCACTACGGTTCCCTCGAACAAGAAACACTGTTGGATGACTTGTTTTTACCATATCGTTGTATTTGATGATCATTTTAGATTCATTTGACCCAATGTCACCCTCTCTAAGGGGTGAGATTGGGTCAAAATTCAAACTGTTGGCATTTAAGGTAGAGTTAACCAAATTCCAACATATTTTGGGAAAATATTAGTAAACTATCTATGAACAAATCTACGTTGAAAGATTTTCGATGTTATTTAAATTGTTTTTGTAAAGTTCTCTAAGTTCTTGTCTAAGTTGTCTAAGTTCTGAAGTTTTAAGAAATTACGAGAGGTGTATCGTTTTTTGACCCATAGTCACCCCCACTGACGGTACTTTTTTTTAAATCGTTGTACTGTACCTAAAGTGCAAACTTATTATCAATAGTGTTTAGCAGACGATTTTTTGGCATTGATATGTACTTTTGGAATAGAGATTTTTTGGAACTGTAAAATAAAATATTTCCAAATCCTTTTTCGGAGGGAGTACAGTATGTAAAAAAAGTATTTAAAAACGTGTGTTTTATAGAAAACCTAGATGTCTGGGTATCAAAAGATCGGAAATTTTATGCCCTTTCCGATGCTACATAGGTTGACTTGTGAATCGTGGACCGGTTCGGATGCCGGCGGATTTTCCGACGACGTAATTCCGGGTTGGTACGAAATTTCAACGAAAAATCTATTCTATCGTTACAAAGACCCCCAAAACGGTGTTATACCCACTCCAAAATGTTTATTTAGCAATTCTATGGTAATATATTGACATTTCGTTGAATTTAAAGTTAGCGAAATTAAGTTTAGATAAATTTTATAAAGAATATCCAGAGTTATATAAACTTTTATACTAAGTAGTTAGTAAACTTTATATTCAATCCAAATTATTTTTCTAAATCAGTCACGGATGCCTATTTGGAGTTGGGAGACTGGATTTTTGGTGATTTGTTAACAAATAAATTTATTTATAATAATTTTTCGAAAGGTGTACAAACTTTTTTTACACCTTTTTTGATTTTTGTAATAGTATTTGTTTTATAACTTTTTATACAAATCATCTTTTAATGAGCTTTTTGTAGCAAAATGTTTGGCATGAGTTTCTGAACAAAACGTAGTACTAGGTTTCTGTCAAACTTTAAATTGTTTACATGTTTCATCACAAAATGTGCATAGTGCACAAGGGGTGTAAATACTTTTTTTACATACTGTATTTTGCTAACTTACTCCTAAAAAAATATACAGCGTGTTCAAAACTGGTCCAAATCGTATTTTTTGTTCAAAAATCTTCAAAATTCATATCAAGTTTCCATTGAAGACATTTTGACCGCGCCATGTAGCCTAGTGTTAGTGCTTACACATCGTAAGTGGTAGATTTGATTTAATTGTTTATTAAAGAGAAGGTAGTGTATCTTCACAAGCTGGATCTTATTGAGATACATTAGGAAGACGACCTATGGAATGTTAACCTTAAACATTGTAGCATCCGTTTATCACTGAACTATTTTGAATCCCTGTTGCGAATGCCGCTTAAGAACAGGGAAAGGTATACTTAACTTTCGAGAAATTTTAATTCAGAACTGATGGTCAACTACAAATTATAGTGTATTCAATTCATAGCATCAACACAATTTAAAACTTCCCCTATCAGCATGACAGTTTTATTTTTGCAACGCCACAATTTTCCGCATGTTCACCGCTGATTAGAAAAATTTCCCAACACCCAAACGAGAAAAAAAAACCGATAGCGTCCCCGAAAATCCCATTTGATTTTCCACGCGTATCCTCCAGCCGAGCAAACGCAAACATTCACGCCCCAATTGCTTCCGTCACGTTTTCCAACTTTGCGTGAGTGCGTGCGTGCGGGTGGGCGTCTTATTGAACCCACCCAAGTTGGTGGCGGTGCAGGCAAGCAGCATTCATGTGTCTGTGGCACGACGCCGGTTGTCAATTTCGTTAGTGTCTGGGAAATCGAATTTTCCGTGCTCCTTCCCTTCTTTAAAAAAAGTGAAAAGAAAACGAGAAAAAATGTGCACTAAAAAAATCGAGACTTTCAGCCAGGGAGTGAGAGAGATGAAAAGAAAACCCACAAATAGTTATCTTTTCTCTCTAGGCCAACGCCGGGAAAACTCCCCCAGTTTTTCCCTTAATCACCAGCAGGGCTTTTCCTCACCACCACGGTGAAAGCTTTACAGAAAAGGAACGAAAAAGTTACCACAAAAACACGTGAAAAAAAGAAAGAAAAAACGTTAAGATAGGAAGAAAGGAGGAAAACTCGGGGGAGACAGAGCGCACCAAATGTCTTTAGATAAATTGATCGAGATAAGTTTGTGCTTTTTTACACCCTCGAGTTTTCTCACCCACACGGGTATGTGTGAGCTCCACGTTGGGTGCGGGTGTCGGATCGTTGGCGTGGCTTTTGGGTGTAGATTTTTGGGGCTGGGAGTGAAATTGGTGGAGCGTCTGGGTAGGCTGCTCCAAGTGGTGGCATTTTGGAGGCTTTAATTTCAAGTGTGCTGTGGGTGTGTGTGGCTCGAGGAGGTGCTTGGGTATTATTACCTAGTAGTTTTTAATGTTAATTTTATGACTTCATTTTCGGGTTGGTAGAACTAGCATATTCAGTGGAATTTAACTTTGCTTGCATTGAAGGTATTTGGCCCTTAATCATAGTTTTTGGGTATGAAAAGTTTGTCTTGAACTTTTTTACGGACTTTAAACATATCATAAACATACTGATGATGATTGTGGGTCCTAAAATTCAGTGGGTCCTTAAATTCAGTTTTAAATTCAGTTCAGCGATTTAAAGAAAAAAAGTTTTGAAAAAGTTACTTTTTGCGATTCTCAACTTTGTAGAACATAATTACACTCTAAAAAATAACTCTGCAAAGTTAGAAAAAAACATGAAATTTTAAAATGATTTTTTTTGTTCTAAATGAAAAAAAAATACTCTTCTGGGTTAAAGTAGATTCAAAAAGTACATTAAATTCCCTCGACATGTTTCAATTTTTTTAAAGTTGAGTACCGTAAACTGGGGTGACTTTGATAGGTTTTTCAAATGCCCGTCAAATTAATATCTAAACATTTTTGAGAATTTTGAGTATGTAAGCATTAAGGGATACCTTATTATGCATAATTGAGACAGTTACATTGGATGTATCAAAATTAGTGGCCAAATCAAATTTCTATTAATGTCTCCCCGGGCTATCAAAGTCATCCCTGTTTACGGTAACGGAAAATGGCAGAGTTTTTTTTAATCTTTGTTGAGTGTTTCCCGATTTCGTGTGAGTTGGCGGAGAATGACCCATTAGTTTTTCCAGAAAAATGACCCCCAGCTCCACAAGCGGAAATCGTTTTTGTTGGGTTATTTTAAGCATCTGTGTAAATTTTGAGCGAAATTGGTTAAGATTAACCCATTGATACTCGATTCTGGGCACCCTAATGACCCATAGATGTTTGGCAATTTCCATGTCAAATCGACCAATCGACTTATGCACCAGCATTCATCTATTCTGCGAAAAAATAAAACAATATAACAGGTTTCGTTTGGAATCTGGAAAACTGGTATCGTTTTTAGGTTAATTAATAGATTTCGGAAATTATTTAAAATAAACTTTTACGACAATCATTTTAAAATTTAAGATTCTATTCAAATTTATTGAAAATTTAAATTAATTTTAAATCTTTCCAAAGTAGAATTTATTAGATTCAAGGTGTTTTTTAGCGAAAAAATTGAAATTTGGCAAAACTGTTAATCGTTTTAAGGGTAAGATTTTAAGAAAAAATCGCTACATTTTCAATGTTTCCTAATTCGAAGTTAAGATGGATCGTTTTCGTTTTTATAGAAAGTATTTCAGATAAGTTTTTTTTATAGATCAACAAATACATTTTTGAAATCCTTCGATTGGGACTTGCTGGATGAGTCTTCTTCATTTCATTTTTGCTGCTATCCAAAAAAAGTTTGCAAGTGATGCATATCTGCATGCAATTACAGGTCAACTTTTAAGTTCTACAATTTTTGATTTTTGCTGCTGTTTTTTTTTCTTTTGCCACAATTACGCAGTAAATTTAAAATTTAAGTTTTTATCCCCTCCTCCACTTTAAAAATTTCACCAATGGGCAAAAAATAATTAAATTAAAATATTCATTAAAAAAATTTAACCATTTGGCAAATTATTAAGAATACTTTGTAAATCGTTTTTTTTATGGATTTCTAATCAAATTAAGGCTTTTACAACCTTTTTTTTTTTACAAATTTTGAATTTTGGGAGCACAAATTAAATTTAAAGTTTCAGAAATATACTTACTTTATTCCCTACGTGGTTGGTGCTTTCCTTAAGATCCTGAAATAATTTTCATCTGGAATTTAAGCTTTTTGGAAAAAAGTGCGCAGAGAACAAAGTTTTAGTTAAGGAACCAACTAAGTCTCAAAAAGTATTTACAGAGTTGCCAGACCTTCGATCTCTTATACTTTGGAAGGTCTTTCGACAACCGATCCAACGATAGGTCGGATGATGCATCCGGACATCTTTTTCGAACGTATTAGTGAGATCCAGCTTTAAAAAACTACATAAATATCACGAAAGTGGTCATAACTTGAGACAGGGTTGCCAGATCTTCAATATTTTAGCCTCGTTTGGAAGGTATTTTAACTATCTATCTGTGAAAAGTTTATTTGTTGAGCATGATTATAGCCTTACCTCAGTTAGAAAAGCAAAATAAAATCGTATATTTATTAATATAAAATTTCTTTTAATATAAATTTGTGATAGTTATAATATAGAAAGCATTTTGTGACACTTTTTGCTATAAAAATCTAAAATTAGGCTCTCTCTCTCGACCTCAACCAGAGCTGCGCTAAACTTTTTAAAACTAACACAAAAATGTTAAAATTGATGGAATTCCTTTATTCCATTTCTTTCTCAAAATAGGTATATATAATTTTCAACCGAATTTTGATCTTTAAAAGCATTGGAATGAAGAACTCTACATTTTTATTTAAACATTTTAAGGGATCGATGGATTTACAATTTTCTTTAGAGATCAACTTTGCAAAGAAAAACTGTTTTGTGCTGTACATCTAAATTTCCCAAGATATAAAAAATATTCAAAATAGATACAATTATGATATTTTTTTTATAGTTTTGCCCCCCCCCCTGATTTTTCGAGCTAATTTTGAAAAATATTTGCTACGGCCTTACTACCATTTTTTTTTATAAATTATATAATTACTCTGGAATAATGTTCCGTTACTAGCCATAAATTAAAAAAAACACAAACATAAAGAACATCATTACTGGAATAACAAGAATAATAATAATAACGCAATGTTTGTAAAATTTATTCCGATGTTTAAAATTATTTTTCATCTCCTCTGACTACTGTTTGGCAATGAGAATAACATTTTAACTAACAAAATAAAAACACAGCTTTGTGAGTGCATAGGACAATTTGGATTATTTTTTAGAATGTTTCGACTTGGTTAAATCAATTTTTTTAATCAAATTTCGAGATTTCGAGTTCAAGGTTCTTTTATTTTGAAACCTACAGTCCCTTCTCTGCTCTATTCACTGTTGTATGTATGTATGTATGTATTTGAACCCCCGTCTTGGCAGGACTTGGCCATGACCACAGTATATTTCAACTGAGACGGTTCGGTTAGTAACCACCATATATCTCAAGAACCTTTGAAGCGAATACCTTTCTCTGGCTGTACAGACATAGATCGGTAATGCAGATGACTCGGGCCAGGCAATCCACGACTCCCTCGTCCAGTTCATGAGTATATGAGATGGCCCTGGGCTGTTTTGAGACGGTGTTAGTAGTTATATAATGGTTTGATATGTTATACCTTGTGACATTATTTCACCACTACGGATCAATTCAGTTCTTGAGCATTAACTCCATGATGGCCGACTGGTTAGCGTCCCAGACCACCAATCCAAAGGTGTGAGTTCGAATCCCACCTGATTCTTTAAGGTTTTTTGTTCATATTCAAAGTTCAATTCCTGATTCCAAATTTCAAGTGAACCGACCGGGATTCGATCCCTGAACCTTCTGCTTTCGAGGCAGAAGTCGCAACCATTAAGCCACGGAGCCGGTTCCTTCTCTGCTCTATTCACTGTTTTTGAAAAACGACACACAAAAACTTGTTCTGGCTAGTCACAGAATAACAAATTAAAATTCTCTAGCATAAAGCCCAACTTTACTAACAATTCTATCAAAAGGAAAAAAGTTTTTTTTTAAATTCCTCTTGTATTATTCAATCCTTCGAGAACCCCAACATTCGCTTCCTCAAAAAGCATTATTAATTAAACATTTCCCAGAACTCGGCCGGCCCATCAAAGTGCAATTAGTCCGGAGCATCCTAGCCGCGCCGTCCCCGTCCAGGGCATTTTCACTGTGACCAAGATCGACATCTGTGTAGCCATCACACAGGGCTCTTGGAACAAAAACTTTTCCCCGCTGCTGCTGCTGGTGGCCACCAAACAAGAAATTGTGGCATGCCAGAAAAGCCAGCAAAGAAAAGCGTTTTCCACGTCACGTCCCGTTCGGTGCTGGGCTGCTTTTTTTGGGGGAGGGTTTTATACGCCTTCGAAGATATTGTGGGGTAGTTTTTCTCGCTCTTCGTTTGTTTGGCTGTGGCCATCCATAGTCAATTTCATCGAGTCGTTTTTTTTACATTCATGATGGAGCCCCGTTCATCTGATCTAGTTTCTTAACCCTCAGTTTGTATTTATGGCGATATTATTTCAATGTTTTTACTGCTATTCATTTGAAGCAGATTCATTATTTTTTAAGATTTTTGAATTTTGTCAGCCAATTCAATCTTCAGACTACTCGAGGGTTAACCAAGCAATTGTTGGCTCAACAACTCCCTTCAAAACGAAGTGCGCCCACTTTTCGCGCCAAAATTAAAGTTCCACAAATTATATGTTGTGTAAAATTGGTGGAGTCTCTGCCTTCAAGATGGGTTTTGCTATGGAAGAGATAGGGCGGCTATCACTTCCGTCCAGCACCCCACGATATAGGCTTCTCTAGTTAGAAAAAAGAGGGGAGTTGGTATGGGGTGAGTGGGCTGGGTTGTTTGTTTTATGTGTTTTAAAGTGCTATTCAGCCCTTCAAGCCTGGGATGATGGCATTCTTCCTCTTGTTTGCCCGGGAGTGTATATCCAAGAATCTGGTTATTTTCATTCACTGCGTTTGATGGCGGGGCCTGGTGTGGGAGGTTGTTGTTGTTTAGTTGATGAAATCCAAAAGCCACAGGATAAAAAGGGAGCACGGCCTGGAGTTGGGGTAGGGTTGAAGAGTTGAAGGAGGCAGAGTTTGTTTACCAATGCCCGTCATTATTTATGCATTCGATTAGGACCCAACAATTGAAAAGTTTGGTAATCGGTTCGATCAAACGACACGTTTGAAGTGAGGGTACGTTAATAAGTGAAAGTTGTTGGGAAAGGTACATCCAGTGGAAATGTGGGTTAAAGTGAGATCGGAACATCAAAACACTAAAAAAAACAAAAACATTAATTATTTGATGATATGATGATTTTATGATTTTATGACTTTATGATTTTATGATTTTATTATTTTATGATTTTGTGATTTTATGATTTTATGATTTTATGGTTTTATGATTTTATGATTTTATGATTTTATGATTTTATGGTTTTATGATTTTATGATTTTATGATTTTATGATTTTATGATTTTATGATTTTATGATTTTATGATTTTATGATTTTATGATTTCATGATTTTATGATTTTATGATTTTATGATTTTATGATTTCATGATTTTATGATTTTATGATTTTATGATTTTATGATTTTATGATTTTATGATTTTATGATTTTATGATTTTATGATTTTATGATTTTATGATTTTATGATTTTATGATTTTATGATTTTATGATTTTATGATTTTATGATTTTATGATTTTATGATTTTATGATTTCATGATTTTATGATTTTATGATTTTATGATTTTATGATTTTATGTTTTCATGATTTTATGATTTTATGATTTTATGATTTTATGATTTTATGATTTTATGATTTTATGATTTTATGATTTTATGATTTTATGATTTTATGATTTTATGATTTTATGATTTTATGATTTTATGATTTTATGATTTTATGATTTTATGATTTTATGATTTTATGATTTTATGATTTTATGATTTCATGATTTTATGATTTTATGATTTTATGATTTTATGATTTTATGATTTTATGATTTTATGATTTTATGATTTTATGATTTTATGATTTTATGATTTTATGATTTTATGATTTCATGATTTTATGATTTTATGATTTTATGATTTCATGATTTTATGATTTTATGATTTTATGATTTTATGATTTTATGATTTTATGATTTTATGATTTTATGATTTTATGATTTTATGATTTTATGATTTTATGATTTTATGATTTTATGATTTTATGATTTTATGATTTTATGATTTTATGATTTTATGATTTTATGATTTTATGATTTTATGATTTTATGATTTTATGATTTTATGATTTTATGATTTTATGATTTTATGATTTTATGATTTTATGATTTTATGATTTTATGATTTTATGATTTTATGATTTTATGATTTTATGATTTTATGATTTCATGATTTTATGATTTTATGATTTTATGATTTTATGATTTCATGATTTTATGATTTTATGATTTTATGATTTTATGATTTTATGATTTTATGATTTTATGATTTTATGATTTTATGATTTCATGATTTTATGATTTTATGATTTTATGATTTTATGATTTTATGATTTTATGATTTTATGATTTTATGATTTTATGATTTTATGATTTTATGATTTTATGATTTTATGATTTTATGATTTTATGATTTTATGATTTTATGATTTTATGATTTTATGATTTCATGATTTTATGATTTTATGATTTTATGATTTTATGATTTTATGTTTTCATGATTTTATGATTTTATGATTTTATGATTTTATGATTTTATGATTTTATGATTTTATGATTTTATGATTTTATGATTTTATGATTTTATGATTTTATGATTTTATGATTTTATGATTTTATGATTTTATGATTTTATGATTTTATGATTTTATGATTTTATGATTTTATGATTTTATGATTTTATGATTTTATGATTTTATGATTTTATGATTTTATGATTTTATGATTTCATGATTTTATGATTTTATGATTTTATGATTTTATGATTTCATGATTTTATGATTTTATGATTTTATGATTTTATGATTTTATGATTTTATGATTTTATGATTTTATGATTTTATGATTTTATGATTTCATGATTTTATGATTTTATGATTTTATGATTTTATGATTTTATGATTTTATGATTTTATGATTTTATGATTTTATGATTTTATGATTTTATGATTTTATGATTTTATGATTTTATGATTTTATGATTTTATGATTTTATGATTTTATGATTTCATGATTTTATGATTTTATGATTTTATGATTTTATGATTTTATGTTTTCATGATTTTATGATTTTATGATTTTATGATTTTATGATTTTATGATTTTATGATTTTATGATTTTATGATTTTATGATTTTATGATTTTATGATTTTATGATTTTATGATTTTATGATTTTATGATTTTATGATTTTATGATTTTATGATTTTATGATTTTATGATTTCATGATTTTATGATTTTATGATTTTATGATTTTATGATTTTATGATTTTATGATTTTATGATTTTATGATTTTATGATTTTATGATTTTATGATTTTATGATTTTATGATTTTATGATTTCATGATTTTATGATTTTATGATTTTATGATTTCATGATTTTATGATTTTATGATTTTATGATTTTATGATTTTATGATTTTATGATTTTATGATTTTATGATTTTATGATTTTATGATTTTATGATTTTATGATTTTATGATTTTATGATTTTATGATTTTATGATTTTATGATTTTATGATTTTATGATTTTATGATTTTATGATTTTATGATTTTATGATTTTATGATTTTATGATTTTATGATTTTATGATTTTATGATTTTATGATTTTATGATTTTATGATTTTATGATTTTATGATTTCATGATTTTATGATTTTATGATTTTATGATTTTATGATTTCATGATTTTATGATTTTATGATTTTATGATTTTATGATTTTATGATTTTATGATTTTATGATTTTATGATTTTATGATTTTATGATTTTATGATTTTATGATTTCATGATTTCATGATTTTATGATTTCATGATTTTTGTTTTTGTTACTTGTTGATTTTATTAACTTTTACCGTATGGGGTTATTAATATAGTAGTACTAAATCATCCAACCCCAGCTTTCCCTTTGATTACATTCTCTTCACTTTGGAAGTTCATGTTTATTCATACACCCGTACGTAGTGTGGTTCAGGGCTCCTTGGAAATGCAAAAATGTCAGCAAGACCGCTGCATTGTTGATAAAAACATTGCTCTATGTCCACAGAAGCTCCCCTGAAATTTTCAGCCAATTTGGTTCAGGTTTCATCAAAGCTCTATGGCTTTTAAGTTTGTGTGAGATTTTCATTGTTTTACTATGGGGAAAAAACCTTTTTATATTTTGTTACCGCAAAAAATCACAATTCCAACTAAATAAACTAAAACTTCAGATTTATAGAGATTATGGTATGGAGAACAACTTTCTAGAACATCACAACTTAATCTGAACTAATCTGGCTTAGTTATTAGTGGATTGAGCCAAGATGTACTTACTGTATTTTGCAAAGGGCCAATGCTGGCATTTTTCCAGATTTCATCTAGGCGCTCACTGTGATCTGTTTTTTCCTCACCAGGCAACTTGTTTGTTGTCACTGTCAAAATAATTTTTCTAGTCAAACAATGAGATGGTTTTGAGATCATCCGGACAAATTGACCAGTTTTTGTTGTTTCAGGTCCGCGGTGCATCAAGAAGAGCTAGGAACTAATCATGCAGCAGACCCAATAAATTTGATGTGGCCTGTTTTCCCTGGAGTTCCTGAAGTTTTTAAGGGCGATGTGGCAGATCTTAAAACAATCAGCTTACACGACGGAACTGCTACACTCGAAATCTTCCTAGACTGAGGAACTCTAGCTTAAAATCGTTCTCAGCTCATGTTTAGTCGAACCCATGTCTGTCTCCTTCAAATTTAGAAAAAAAAATGAGTCAAAAGTATTTTAGCGCCCTTCCGAGCAGTTTTTGAATTTCGTTGTGAATCTGTGATACTCAAGGTACTGGTCACTATCATCACCCCAGTTCGATCCTCCGAGCCAGACCTCTCACCAGAACTCTGCTTGATCGGTATTGACTTCTGCTGCTTCTGCGACTGGTTGGTCCCTTCGTCTATATTCGACACTTAAAAATTCTGTGGCTATGGGGCGTCTGCTGTTGATTCCGGCTGACTAGTGATTCTCTTACGAGATGCCCAAGGTGTGGTGGTCTACGATAGTAGGTACCAGCTTAGAGCTCGAGAGAATGTGAAACCCTTCCTTGAAAATCATTGTGGCTTTTTTAGCCGGATCTCGAGAACTCAACATAAATTTTGTTTTTTTTTTTTTTTTCAAAAATGACTCCTTCGACGAACTTTGGGCATGTGACTTCATTCGAATTCTGCTGACCTTCGGAGTCCGCCATATCTTTCTGTATTGTGTAGTACGTACAACAAAAGTCATGAGTTCGAACCGTTTTTGCAAGACTTCTATTTTTGGTATTAGAATATCACGTAGAATTGATACGAAGGCCAATTTCTTAACAATACAAACATGCCAATAACCTCCCTTCAAAAATCAAATTATTCGCTCAACAGCATTGCCCTGGCGTTCTCGATTGCGAGATTCCTACTCGAAACTAGGTGTCCGAAGGCTTGATTGTTGAGGCAATTGCAAACCTCTTTTTACACCTAAGCTTCCATCTACACCGGAATTCGAACTGACGACCTTTGGATTGTTAGTCCAACTGCCTACCAGCGACTCCACCGAGACAGGACCCAGGGAGACGACTCCTACACCTGGACTGAGCTAACGAATTAACCTTTAGGTTAGACAGGGGCAGGAGCTTTCACGCAGTTAAAACTTAAGCTTTAATCAAGTTATGAATTTTGATTCTCTATTAATCAGCAGGAAATTAAGAGAGAGCAGAAGTTCAATCTCCGGCTCGGACCAGCACAACTGAGTTTCTCTAAGGAACAGAGAAATTACAAAAAAAAAACAGGTGAAGTTTTTCACAATTTCTATATAACAAGCCAACATCAGATATTCGGGCAAATAGTCAAACAACCTTTTAGAAATGGTTCGCTGGATTTTCCATTTTTCTTGCTCCATCTATTTAGAACGTCATTATTAAATTTACCCTACTTTGGTAAGATTTTATTTCCATTCTACTAAATCCATGCCGTGTGATTCAAACATTGGCCGATTTAAGCCAGGCCGTTAAACTCCTGCCAGAGATCCTCCGTCTAGGACCTCTAAGCATGATTTCGAGTGTAGCAGTTCCGTCGTGTAAGCTGATTGTTTTAAGATCTGCCACATCGCCCTTAAAAACTTCAGGAACTCCAGGGAAAACAGGCCACATCAAATTTATTGGGTCTGCTGCATGATTAGTTCCTAGCTCTTCTTGATGCACCGCGGACCTGAAACAACAAAAAAACTGGTCAATTTGTCCGGATGATCTCAAAAAACCATCTCATTGTTTGACTAGAAAAATTATTTTGACAGTGACAACAAACAAGTTGCCTGGTGAGGAAAAAACAGATCACAGTGAGCGCCTAGATGAAATCTGGAAAAATGCCAGCATTGGCCCTTTGCAAAATACAGTAAGTACATCTTGGCTCAATCCACTAATAACTAAGCCAGATTAGTTCAGATTAAGTTGTGATGTTCTAGAAAGTTGTTCTCCATACCATAATCTCTATAAATCTGAAGTTTTAGTTTATTTAGTTGGAATTGTGATTTTTTGCGGTAACAAAATATAAAAAGGTTTTTTCCCCATAGTAAAACAATGAAAATCTCACACAAACTTAAAAGCCATAGAGCTTTGATGAAACCTGAACCAAATT